>NC_091198.1:1340486-1368322 GCF_040958095.1 Procambarus clarkii | reverse complement strand
CTCCTGGCAGTATGGGTTCGAGTCACTTTTAGGGTGTGAGTATTCAGTTTGCAGTTTTTGAGTTGAGTTTGCTATTGCATCAATTGAGATTCGATCGGGGACCATTAGCATTATAGCCAACGAACTCTCTCCGTTTAGACGGTAGGCCTCCAGTTTGTGTGTGTGTGTGTGTGTGTGTGTTTGTGTTAGAGAGAAATAGATGTAGTAGATATAAAAAAGAAAAAAATACATATATTTGATAGGCGGGTTCCAAGAGCTAATAACTCGATTCTGCTGATACATATAGTAAATACAAAGAGAAAATAAATACACACACACACACACACACACGTTAATTGATAATGGACTGTTTTGTGTGCGTATCCATGTGTACTATTGTCAAGACCGACAGACACGTGAAGCTATGTGTGTTTATGTGTACCTGTAATTGAACTGACATGTGTACGGTAATTATCTGTATGTGTCCATTTTAAAGGTACACATTAGTGAATGTTTATTTATGTAAATTGATTGACATATGTACGTGTGCCCGCAATTAGTATTACTGTAATTTATATGGTTAAAATTTATACGATTGAATGACATAATTTCCCATTATTGTCACATTTTTTATTACATGTCTACTATTGTCAAGATCGACAGACACGTCCAGCTATGAGTGTTTATGTGTACCAGTAATTGATATGACATGTGTACTGTAACTATCTGCATGTGTCCATTTTAAAGGAATATATTAGTGAATGTCTATTTATGTAAATTGATTGGAATATGTATGTGGACGCTCGGTTAGTGTTACTGTAATTTATATGGTTAACGTTTGAATGACATAGTTTCCCCTCATTGTCACATTTTTTGTTACTATTTCGCTGCTTACTCTCTCTGAATCCCGTGGACTAATTTTGCTCACGTGTGTTTGTTTAGCGTACGGTAACCAAATGCTTTTTACACAAAAATTTGCAACTATTTGCTAAGAAACATTTCAAAAGATCATCTAAGTTTCTAATATGTATTCTTTTTCCTAACATACAAGTCAATCAGACAGTACCTTACCTCAGTCAGAAAAACTTTTCTTACTATATCTCGCAACGTCTTTTGCTTATATATCCTATCTTAAAAAAATAAATACTTAAATTCATAACTGCCAACTCCAAAGCCTTCAAGGCCACCAAACATCATTCCTTTCCATTAACCTCTCCCAAATACTCTTTTGCACCAATACACAAACTAGGGGGCTTTATAGCTGAGTGGACGTCGCTCTCGACTCGTAATCCTAGCTCATGCCATTTCCCGGTGATGGAACAAACGGAAATCAGCAGAGTTTCTATCATTCTGATGCCCCTGTTACCTAGCAGTAAATATGTACCTGGGCGTTAGACAGCTGTTACGGGCGGCTTCCTGGATGTGTGTGTGTGGAATAATTTTTATTAGTTAGTAATAATTGATTGATTGACAGTTGAGAGGCGGGCCGAAAGAGGAGAGCTCAACCCTCGCAAGCACAACTAGGTGAACACAACTACATAAATACTAACCAACCACGATCTCGACAATCCACTACACACGAAACCCGTTCCCCCCCCCCCCCAACTCCCTAAATCTCTCTAAGTAATTAAAAAATTAAAACAAATCAATTAATACACCAAAAATACTAACTATAAATACAGGCACCAAATTTGAGACATACAGCGACTCCAGCGTGGTCTAGTCGGAAGAGAACGAGTTCTCATCTGGATAGATTGCGATCGAGCCTGTCGGAACGGTTGTGTAACTGCAGGACACAAATATTTGTGTGTCCCCTCCTGTAGCTGCCTCTGTTTCGACAGGTTCCCTGGATAGCTAGAATTGACCTGGCCCTTGGAAAGTGGGGAAGGGGTGAAATCCGTTGGGCCCACGGATGGATACCTTGGATCCATGGACTTAGGGCAGGTCTAATCACCTGGGATTCGAACCCACGGTGGGAATAAGGGAGGAGATTTGGGGAGGGGGGGAGGAAGGATTGTTCCAGGAACCAAACCTCACATAAACCCGGACACTCACACACCCTCACCCGAACACTCACAGGGACACTCACACACACCCATAGACTGTGATAAGGGAGACCATCTGAGGGGACACAGATGGCCTCGTGGACCCACAGGTATAACCGGACACACACTCACCCGGACACTCACAGGGGCACTCACATTCACCCGGACACTCACAGGGATATACACACTCACACACAGACACACATCCATAGACACAAACTGTGATAAGGGAGACCATCTGAGGGGACACAGATGGCCTGGACCCACAAGTATATATCAATATTTAATTTATTATTTAGTATTTAATTTTAAAAAATAAATAAATCATTTTTTTAATTAATATTTTATTCAATTATTTAATAATTATTTTAATAAATAAATAAATTAAATTTAATAAATAAATATTTATTATTTAATATGCAACTGAAAACTTATTTAATATGCAACTGAAAACTCACACCCCAGAAGTGACTCGAACCCATACTGCCAGGAGCAACGCAACTGGCATGTACACGATGCATTAATCCGCTTGACATATGTCAAGATTGGAATATGTATGATTGGAATCATACTTTTAAATTAAATTTATGTAAATTGATTGGAATATGTATGATTGGAATGAAACATATTGCAATCAATTTACATAAATAAACATTCACTAATATATTCTTTTAAAATGGACACAAGCGGATTAAGGCGTCCTGTACATACCAGTTGCGTTGCTCCTGGCAGTATGGGTTCGAGTCACTTTTAGGGTGTGAGTATTCAGTTTGCAGTTTTTGAGTTGAGTTTGCTATTGCATCAACTGAGATTCGATCGGGGACCATTAGCATTATAGCCAACGAACTCTCTCCGTTTAGACGGTAGGCCTCCAGTTTGTGTGTGTGTGTGTGTGTGTGTGTGTTTGTGTTAGAGAGAAATAGATGTAGTAGATATAAAAAAGAAAAAAATACATATATTTGATAGGCGGGTTCCAAGAGCTAATAACTCGATTCTGCTGATACATATAGTAAATACAAAGAGAAAATAAATACACACACACACACACACACACACACGTTAATTGATAATGGACTGTTTTGTGTGCGTATCCATGTGTACTATTGTCAAGACCGACAGACACGTGAAGCTATGTGTGTTTATGTGTACCTGTAATTGAACTGACATGTGTACGGTAATTATCTGTATGTGTCCATTTTAAAGGTACACATTAGTGAATGTTTATTTATGTAAATTGATTGACATATGTACGTGTGCCCGCAATTAGTATTACTGTAATTTATATGGTTAAAATTTATACGATTGAATGACATAATTTCCCATTATTGTCACATTTTTTATTACATGTCTACTATTGTCAAGATCGACAGACACGTCCAGCTATGAGTGTTTATGTGTACCAGTAATTGATATGACATGTGTACTGTAACTATCTGCATGTGTCCATTTTAAAGGAATATATTAGTGAATGTCTATTTATGTAAATTGATTGGAATATGTATGTGGACGCTCGGTTAGTGTTACTGTAATTTATATGGTTAACGTTTGAATGACATAGTTTCCCCTCATTGTCACATTTTTTGTTACTATTTCGCTGCTTACTCTCTCTGAATCCCGTGGACTAATTTTGCTCACGTGTGTTTGTTTAGGGTACGGTAACCAAATGCTTTTTATACAAAAATTTGCAACTATTTGCTAAGAAACATTTCAAAAGATCATCTAAGTTTCTAATATGTATTCTTTTTCCTAACATACAAGTCAATCAGACAGTACCTTACCTCAGTCAGAAAAACTTTTCTTACTATATCTCGCAACGTCTTTTGCTTATATATCCTATCTTAAAAAAATAAATACTTAAATTCATAACTGCCAACTCCAAAGCCTTCAAGGCCACCAAACATCATTCCTTTCCATTAACCTCTCCCAAATACTCTTTTGCACCAATACACAAACTAGGGGGGCTTTATAGCTGAGTGGACGTCGCTCTCGACTCGTAATCCTAGCTCATGCCATTTCCCGGTGATGGAACAAACGGAAATCAGCAGAGTTTCTATCATTCTGATGCCCCTGTTACCTAGCAGTAAATATGTACCTGGGCGTTAGACAGCTGTTACGGGCGGCTTCCTGGATGTGTGTGTGTGGAATAATTTTTATTAGTTAGTAATAATTGATTGATTGACAGTTGAGAGGCGGGCCGAAAGAGGAGAGCTCAACCCTCGCAAGCACAACTAGGTGAACACAACTACATAAATACTAACCAACCACGATCTCGACAATCCACTACACACGAAACCCGTTCCCCCCCCCCAACTCCCTAAACCTCTCTAAGTAATTAAAAAATTAAAACAAATCAATTAATACACCAAAAATACTAACTATAAATACAGGCACCAAATTTGAGACATACAGCGACTCCAGCGTGGTCTAGTCGGAAGAGAACGAGTTCTCATCTGGATAGATTGCGATCGAGCCTGTCGGAACGGTTGTGTAACTGCAGGACACAAATATTTGTGTGTCCCCTCCTGTAGCTGCCTCTGTTTCGACAGGTTCCCTGGATAGCTAGAATTGACCTGGCCCTTGGAAAGTGGGGAAGGGGTGAAATCCGTTGGGCCCACGGAAGGATACCTTGGATCCATGGACTTAGGGCAGGTCTAATCACCTGGGATTCGAACCCACGGTGGGAATAAGGGAGGAGATTTGGGGAGGGGGGGAGGAAGGATTGTTCCAGGAACCAAACCTCACATAAACCCGGACACTCACACACTCACACACCCTCACCCGAACACTCACAGGGACACTCACACACACCCATAGACTGTGATAAGGGAGACCATCTGAGGGGACACAGATGGCCTCGTGGACCCACAGGTATAACCGGACACACACTCACCCGGACACTCACAGGGGCACTCACATTCACCCGGACACTCACAGGGATATACACACTCACACACAGACACACATCCATAGACACAAACTGTGATAAGGGAGACCATCTGAGGGGACACAGATGGCCTGGACCCACAAGTATATATCAATATTTAATTTATTATTTAGTATTTAATTTTAAAAAATAAATAAATCATTTTTTTAATTAATATTTTATTCAATTATTTAATAATTATTTTAATAAATAAATAAATTAAATTTAATAAATAAATATTTATTATTTAATATGCAACTGAAAACTTATTTAATATGCAACTGAAAACTCACACCCCAGAAGTGACTCGAACCCATACTGCCAGGAGCAACGCAACTGGCATGTACACGATGCATTAATCCGCTTGACATATGTCAAGATTGGAATATGTATGATTGGAATCATACTTTTAAATTAAATTTATGTAAATTGATTGGAATATGTATGATTGGAATGAAACATATTGCAATCAATTTACATAAATAAACATTCACTAATATATTCTTTTAAAATGGACACAAGCGGATTAAGGCGTCCTGTACATACCAGTTGCGTTGCTCCTGGCAGTATGGGTTCGAGTCACTTTTAGGGTGTGAGTATTCAGTTTGCAGTTTTTGAGTTGAGTTTGCTATTGCATCAACTGAGATTCGATCGGGGACCATTAGCATTATAGCCAACGAACTCTCTCCGTTTAGACGGTAGGCCTCCAGTTTGTGTGTGTGTGTGTGTGTGTGTGTGTTTGTGTTAGAGAGAAATAGATGTAGTAGATATAAAAAAGAAAAAAATACATATATTTGATAGGCGGGTTCCAAGAGCTAATAACTCGATTCTGCTGATACATATAGTAAATACAAAGAGAAAATAAATACACACACACACACACACACACACGTTAATTGATAATGGACTGTTTTGTGTGCGTATCCATGTGTACTATTGTCAAGACCGACAGACACGTGAAGCTATGTGTGTTTATGTGTACCTGTAATTGAACTGACATGTGTACGGTAATTATCTGTATGTGTCCATTTTAAAGGTACACATTAGTGAATGTTTATTTATGTAAATTGATTGACATATGTACGTGTGCCCGCAATTAGTATTACTGTAATTTATATGGTTAAAATTTATACGATTGAATGACATAATTTCCCATTATTGTCACATTTTTTATTACATGTCTACTATTGTCAAGATCGGCAGACACGTCCAGCTATGAGTGTTTATGTGTACCAGTAATTGATATGACATGTGTACTGTAACTATCTGCATGTGTCCATTTTAAAGGAATATATTAGTGAATGTCTATTTATGTAAATTGATTGGAATATGTATGTGGACGCTCGGTTAGTGTTACTGTAATTTATATGGTTAACGTTTGAATGACATAGTTTCCCCTCATTGTCACATTTTTTGTTACTATTTCGCTGCTCACTCTCTCTGAATCCCGTGGACTAATTTTGCTCACGTGTGTTTGTTTAGGGTACGGTAACCAAATGCTTTTTACACAAAAATTTGCAACTATTTGCTAAGAAACATTTCAAAAGATCATCTAAGTTTCTAATATGTATTCTTTTTCCTAACATACAAGTCAATCAGACAGTACCTTACCTCAGTCAGAAAAACTTTTCTTACTATATCTCGCAACGTCTTTTGCTTATATATCCTATCTTAAAAAAATAAATACTTAAATTCATAACTGCCAACTCCAAAGCCTTCAAGGCCACCAAACATCATTCCTTTCCATTAACCTCTCCCAAATACTCTTTTGCACCAATACACAAACTAGGGGGGCTTTATAGCTGAGTGGACGTCGCTCTCGACGCGTAATCCTAGCTCATGCCATTTCCCGGTGATGGAACAAACGGAAATCAGCAGAGTTTCTATCATTCTGATGCCCCTGTTACCTAGCAGTAAATATGTACCTGGGCGTTAGACAGCTGTTACGGGCGGCTTCCTGGATGTGTGTGTGTGGAATAATTTTTATTAGTTAGTAATAATTGATTGATTGACAGTTGAGAGGCGGGCCGAAAGAGGAGAGCTCAACCCTCGCAAGCACAACTAGGTGAACACAACTACATAAATACTAACCAACCACGATCTCGACAATCCACTACACACGAAACCCGTTCCCCCCCCCCAACTCCCTAAATCTCTCTAACTAAGTAATTAAAAAATTAAAACAAATCAATTAATACACCAAAAATACTAACTATAAATACAGGCACCAAATTTGAGACATACAGCGACTCCAGCGTGGTCTAGTCGGAAGAGAACGAGTTCTCATCTGGATAGATTGCGATCGAGCCTGTCGGAACGGTTGTGTAACTGCAGGACACAAATATTTGTGTGTCCCCTCCTGTAGCTGCCTCTGTTTCGACAGGTTCCCTGGATAGCTAGAATTGACCTGGCCCTTGGAAAGTGGGGAAGGGGTGAAATCCGTTGGGCCCACGGATGGATACCTTGGATCCATGGACTTAGGGCAGGTCTAATCACCTGGGATTCGAACCCACGGTGGGAATAAGGGAGGAGATTTGGGGAGGGGGGGAGGAAGGATTGTTCCAGGAACCAAACCTCACATAAACCCGGACACTCACACACTCACACACCCTCACCTGAACACTCACAGGGACACTCACACACACCCATAGACTGTGATAAGGGAGACCATCTGAGGGGACACAGATGGCCTCGTGGACCCACAGGTATAACCGGACAGACACTCACCCGGACACTCACAGGGGCACTCACATTCACCCGGACACTCACAGGGATATACACACTCACACACAGACACACATCCATAGACACAAACTGTGATAAGGGAGACCATCTGAGGGGACACAGATGGCCTGGACCCACAAGTATATATCAATATTTAATTTATTATTTAGTATTTAATTTTAAAAAATAAATAAATCATTTTTTTAATTAATATTTTATTCAATTATTTAATAATTATTTTAATAAATAAATAAATTAAATTTAATAAATAAATATTTATTATTTAATATGCAACTGAAAACTTAATTAATATGCAACTGAAAACTCACACCCCAGAAGTGACTCGAACCCATACTGCCAGGAGCAACGCAACTGGCATGTACACGATGCATTAATCCGCTTGACATATGTCAAGATTGGAATATGTATGATTGGAATCATACTTTTAAATTAAATTTATGTAAATTGATTGGAATATGTATGATTGGAATGAAACATATTGCAATCAATTTACATAAATAAACATTCACTAATATATTCTTTTAAAATGGACACAAGCGGATTAAGGCGTCCTGTACATACCAGTTGCGTTGCTCCTGGCAGTATGGGTTCGAGTCACTTTTAGGGTGTGAGTATTCAGTTTGCAGTTTTTGAGTTGAGTTTGCTATTGCATCAATTGAGATTCGATCGGGGACCATTAGCATTATAGCCAACGAACTCTCTCCGTTTAGACGGTAGTATCTTGAGATTATCTTGAGATGATTTCGGGGCTTTAGTGTCCCCGCGGCCCGGTCTTCGACCAGGCCTCCACCCCCAGGAAGCAGCCCATGACAGCTGACTAACACCCAGGTACCTATTTACTGCTAGGTAACAGGGGCATAGGGTGAAAGAAACTCTGCCCAATGTTTCTCGCCGGCGCCTGGGATCGAACCCAGGACCACAGGATCACAAGTCCCGCGTGCTGTCCGCTCGGCCGACCGGCTCCATACAGCAGTACCAATTTCTACCATCTAATTGGTCATTATGTCTGTATTTATGATGGTCCACATAGTTACAAATCTTATAATCTAAACAGGAGGATGGGTTGGAATTTTAATTATGCCCGGTAACCATTTCATTAAAAATAGTAAAGGATTTAAGAAAAAATGCCGACTTCTATTTTCAACATATTTTAAGCAACACAGAATGGTAGACACAAAGAATCCGTCTAAAGCCTAACAAACTGCATTTGTCAGAAGGTGAACTCAATATGACATTTGCAGAAAAAAAGTCTTCATTAAAATTGCACCCTTCACCATACAAAGTATGTGATGTCTATATATTGTCCGACTCTTCTTTGAATACTAAGCTCCAAAATGAACTTCTTGACCACTTGCTAAAAGACTATTGGACTTTCCTATAAAAAGTAAGTGATACAGATTCACTTTAATAGAAATATTATGCTATCTTTTGCATATGGTTACATCACTGCCATACTAATTAACATGCTACACTTGCTCAGCCACACCTATCAAAACAACCTTGCTCTTTAGTTTAATCTTCTTAAATGCACAAAAAGTAACTTTCAAACACAGAAAAAATTAACCCCCTAGCTGCCTCTGCTGATTTCAATAATGTATGAACATTTTTAGACAAGTATTGTCAATTATAAAGCAGAACTCCAATGTTCCATGGGAAAAAGCTTAGCTTGAGCATTAGTTATGTCTCTCCTAACTCAAACAATTAATTGTGTAACACTGTACTAGTGATATAATTTTGAATAACGGAATTCATGTCATGATAGTACCGTTTTCTAATGTAATAAAATTTACTTATGAGTATATACAGTAGCCATCATGGTAAAAATGGACAAATAATAAGAGAAAATATTTTGCGTAGTGTGGTGAAATTGTGTCTTAATGAAGAATGCTTTGTTATATGGTAACTGACCCATCAAAACACGCAGCTATGGGGTTAATGAGATAAAACAACATCATTTACTAACACTAGCTACTTTCCCATTTTGTGTTTTGAGTAGTTTAAAAATCAGGTGATGAGCTTTTTTTTAACCCCTATTACCAAGTATCCCACTTACGTCAGTACTGTAATAATTTCTAGTGGTAATTAATTACTGTTTATGTCTGCAAATCTAGGTTTTATGTTTCACTAATGTGAGTCACCAAGTTCATCCTCTAAGTCATCAATTTGCTGTATTACCTCATCTTTCTTTTTCACCTTCTCTAGTTGTTCAGGTTCTGGATTCTTAAGTTCACCACTAGCAATCTGTTTTTCCAACTTTTCAATATCACGTAACTTTTTCTTAAGATTGCGTAATCGTTTTGTGGGATCAGAAGCAGATGGCTGCTTCCCTCCTGTATTTGAAATGTGCACATTTTCTAAATCTTTCGTTATATCCGAGTCTGCTGCTGCAGCTTTCTTTTTTGCTGCTGCTGCTTTCTTTTTTTGTGACTCCTGTGATTTTGTGACTCCTTTTTGTGACTGTAGGCCTCCAGTTTGTGTGTGTGTGTGTGTGTTTGTGTTAGAGAGAAATAGATGTAGTAGATATAAAAAAGAAAAAAATACATATATTTGATAGGCGGGTTCCAAGAGCTAATAACTCGATTCTGCTGATACATATAGTAAATACAAAGAGAAAATAAATACACACACACACACACACACACACGTTAATTGATAATGGACTGTTTTGTGTGCGTATCCATGTGTACTATTGTCAAGACCGACAGACACGTGAAGCTATGTGTGTTTATGTGTACCTGTAATTGAACTGACATGTGTACGGTAATTATCTGTATGTGTCCATTTTAAAGGTACACATTAGTGAATGTTTATTTATGTAAATTGATTGACATATGTACGTGTGCCCGCAATTAGTATTACTGTAATTTATATGGTTAAAATTTATACGATTGAATGACATAATTTCCCATTATTGTCACATTTTTTATTACATGTCTACTATTGTCAAGATCGGCAGACACGTCCAGCTATGAGTGTTTATGTGTACCAGTAATTGATATGACATGTGTACTGTAACTATCTGCATGTGTCCATTTTAAAGGAATATATTAGTGAATGTCTATTTATGTAAATTGATTGGAATATGTATGTGGACGCTCGGTTAGTGTTACTGTAATTTATATGATTAACGTTTGAATGACATAGTTTCCCCTCATTGTCACATTTTTTGTTACTATTTCGCTGCTCACTCTCTCTGAATCCCGTGGACTAATTTTGCTCACGTGTGTTTGTTTAGGGTACGGTAACCAAATGCTTTTTACACAAAAATTTGCAACTATTTGCTAAGAAACATTTCAAAAGATCATCTAAGTTTCTAATATGTATTCTTTTTCCTAACATACAAGTCAATCAGACAGTACCTTACCTCAGTCAGAAAAACTTTTCTTACTATATCTCGCAACGTCTTTTGCTTAAATATCCTATCTTAAAAAAATAAATACTTAAATTCATAACTGCCAACTCCAAAGCCTTCAAGGCCACCAAACATCATTCCTTTCCATTAACCTCTCCCAAATACTCTTTTGCACCAATACACAAACTAGGGGGGCTTTATAGCTGAGTGGACGTCGCTCTCGACTCGTAATCCTAGCTCATGCCATTTCCCGGTGATGGAACAAACGGAAATCAGCAGAGTTTCTATCATTCTGATGCCCCTGTTACCTAGCAGTAAATATGTACCTGGGCGTTAGACAGCTGTTACGGGCGGCTTCCTGGATGTGTGTGTGTGGAATAATTTTTATTAGTTAGTAATAATTGATTGATTGACAGTTGAGAGGCGGGCCGAAAGAGGAGAGCTCAACCCTCGCAAGCACAACTAGGTGAACACAACTACATAAATACTAACCAACCACGATCTCGACAATCCACTACACACGAAACCCGTTCCCCCCCCCCCCCCAACTCCCTAAATCTCTCTAAGTAATTAAAAAATTAAAACAAATCAATTAATACACCAAAAATACTAACTATAAATACAGGCACCAAATTTGAGACATACAGCGACTCCAGCGTGGTCTAGTCGGAAGAGAACGAGTTCTCATCTGGATAGATTGCGATCGAGCCTGTCGGAACGGTTGTGTAACTGCAGGACACAAATATTTGTGTGTCCCCTCCTGTAGCTGCCTCTGTTTCGACAGGTTCCCTGGATAGCTAGAATTGACCTGGCCCTTGGAAAGTGGGGAAGGGGTGAAATCCGTTGGGCCCACGGATGGATACCTTGGATCCATGGACTTAGGGCAGGTCTAATCACCTGGGATTCGAACCCACGGTGGGAATAAGGGAGGAGATTTGGGGAGGGGGGGAGGAAGGATTGTTCCAGGAACCAAACCTCACATAAACCCGGACACTCACACACTCACACACCCTCACCCGAACACTCACAGGGACACTCACACACACCCATAGACTGTGATAAGGGAGACCATCTGAGGGGACACAGATGGCCTCGTGGACCCACAGGTATAACCGGACACACACTCACCCGGACACTCACAGGGGCACTCACATTCACCCGGACACTCACAGGGATATACACACTCACACACAGACACACATCCATAGACACAAACTGTGATAAGGGAGACCATCTGAGGGGACACAGATGGCCTGGACCCACAAGTATATATCAATATTTAATTTATTATTTAGTATTTAATTTTAAAAAATAAATAAATCATTTTTTAATTAATATTTTATTCAATTATTTAATAATTATTTTAATAAATAAATAAATTAAATTTAATAAATAAATATTTATTATTTAATATGCAACTGAAATCTTATTTAATATGCAACTGAAAACTCACACCCCAGAAGTGACTCGAACCCATACTGCCAGGAGCAACGCAACTGGCATGTACACGATGCATTAATCCGCTTGACATATGTCAAGATTGGAATATGTATGATTGGAATCATACTTTTAAATTAAATTTATGTAAATTGATTGGAATATGTATGATTGGAATGAAACATATTGCAATCAATTTACATAAATAAACATTCACTAATATATTCTTTTAAAATGGACACAAGCGGATTAAGGCGTCCTGTACATACCAGTTGCGTTGCTCCTGGCAGTATGGGTTCGAGTCACTTTTAGGGTGTGAGTATTCAGTTTGCAGTTTTTGAGTTGAGTTTGCTATTGCATCAACTGAGATTCGATCGGGGACCATTAGCATTATAGCCAACGAACTCTCTCCGTTTAGACGGTAGGCCTCCAGTTTGTGTGTGTGTGTGTGTGTGTGTGTGTTTGTGTTAGAGAGAAATAGATGTAGTAGATATAAAAAAGAAAAAAATACATATATTTGATAGGCGGGTTCCAAGAGCTAATAACTCGATTCTGCTGATACATATAGTAAATACAAAGAGAAAATAAATACACACACACACACACACACACACGTTAATTGATAATGGACTGTTTTGTGTGCGTATCCATGTGTACTATTGTCAAGACCGACAGACACGTGAAGCTATGTGTGTTTATGTGTACCTGTAATTGAACTGACATGTGTACGGTAATTATCTGTATGTGTCCATTTTAAAGGTACACATTAGTGAATGTTTATTTATGTTAATTGATTGACATATGTACGTGTGCCCGCAATTAGTATTACTGTAATTTATATGGTTAAAATTTATACGATTGAATGACATAATTTCCCATTATTGTCACATTTTTTATTACATGTCTACTATTGTCAAGATCGGCAGACACGTCCAGCTATGAGTGTTTATGTGTACCAGTAATTGATATGACATGTGTACTGTAACTATCTGGATGTGTCCATTTTAAAGGAATATATTAGTGAATGTCTATTTATGTAAATTGATTGGAATATGTATGTGGACGCTCGGTTAGTGTTACTGTAATTTATATGGTTAACGTTTGAATGACATAGTTTCCCCTCATTGTCACATTTTTTGTTACTATTTCGCTGCTCACTCTCTCTGAATCCCGTGGACTAATTTTGCTCACGTGTGTTTGTTTAGGGTACGGTAACCAAATGCTTTTTACACAAAAATTTGCAACTATTTGCTAAGAAACATTTCAAAAGATCATCTAAGTTTCTAATATGTATTCTTTTTCCTAACATACAAGTCAATCAGACAGTACCTTACCTCAGTCAGAAAAACTTTTCTTACTATATCTCGCAACGTCTTTTGCTTATATATCCTATCTTAAAAAAATAAATACTTAAATTCATAACTGCCAACTCCAAAGCCTTCAAGGCCACCAAACATCATTCCTTTCCATTAACCTCTCCCAAATACTCTTTTGCACCAATACACAAACTAGGGGGCTTTATAGCTGAGTGGACGTCGCTCTCGACTCGTAATCCTAGCTCATGCCATTTCCCGGTGATGGAACAAACGGAAATCAGCAGAGTTTCTATCATTCTGATGCCCCTGTTACCTAGCAGTAAATATGTACCTGGGCGTTAGACAGCTGATACGGGCGGCTTCCTGGATGTGTGTGTGTGGAATAATTTTTATTAGTTAGTAATAATTGATTGATTGACAGTTGAGAGGCGGGCCGAAAGAGGAGAGCTCAACCCTCGCAAGCACAACTAGGTGAACACAACTACATAAATACTAACCAACCACGATCTCGACAATCCACTACACACGAAACCCGTTCCCCCCCCCCCCCCCCCAACTCCCTAAATCTCTCTAAGTAATTAAAAAATTAAAACAAATCAATTAATACACCAAAAATACTTACTATAAATACAGGCACCAAATTTGAGACATACAGCGACTCCAGCGTGGTCTAGTCGGAAAAGAACGAGTTCTCATCTGGATAGATTGCGATCGAGCCTGTCGGAACGGTTGTGTAACTGCAGGACACAAATATTTGTGTGTCCCCTCCTGTAGCTGCCTCTGTTTCGACAGGTTCCCTGGATAGCTAGAATTGACCTGGCCCTTGGAAAGTGGGGAAGGGGTGAAATCCGTTGGGCCCACGGATGGATACCTTGGATCCATGGACTTAGGGCAGGTCTAATCACCTGGGATTCGAACCCACGGTGGGAATAAGGGAGGAGATTTGGGGAGGGGGGGAGGAAGGATTGTTCCAGGAACCAAACCTCACATAAACCCGGACACTCACACACTCACACACCCTCACCCGAACACTCACAGGGACACTCACACACACCCATAGACTGTGATAAGGGAGACCATCTGAGGGGACACAGATGGCCTCGTGGACCCACAGGTATAACCGGACACACACTCACCCGGACACTCACAGGGGCACTCACATTCACCCGGACACTCACAGGGATATACACACTCACACACAGACACACATCCATAGACACAAACTGTGATAAGGGAGACCATCTGAGGGGACACAGATGGCCTGGACCCACAAGTATATATCAATATTTAATTTATTATTTAGTATTTAATTTTAAAAAATAAATAAATCATTTTTTTAATTAATATTTTATTCAATTATTTAATAATTATTTTAATAAATAAATAAATTAAATTTAATAAATAAATATTTATTATTTAATATGCAACTGAAAACTTAATTAATATGCAACTGAAAACTCACACCCCAGAAGTGACTCGAACCCATACTGCCAGGAGCAACGCAACTGGCATGTACACGATGCATTAATCCGCTTGACATATGTCAAGATTGGAATATGTATGATTGGAATCATACTTTTAAATTAAATTTATGTAAATTGATTGGAATATGTATGATTGGAATGAAACATATTGCAATCAATTTACATAAATAAACATTCACTAATATATTCTTTTAAAATGGACACAAGCGGATTAAGGCGTCCTGTACATACCAGTTGCGTTGCTCCTGGCAGTATGGGTTCGAGTCACTTTTAGGGTGTGAGTATTCAGTTTGCAGTTTTTGAGTTGAGTTTGCTATTGCATCAACTGAGATTCGATCGGGGACCATTAGCATTATAGCCAACGAACTCTCTCCGTTTAGACGGTAGGCCTCCAGTTTGTGTGTGTGTGTGTGTGTGTGTGTGTTTGTGTTAGAGAGAAATAGATGTAGTAGATATAAAAAAGAAAAAAATACATATATTTGATAGGCGGGTTCCAAGAGCTAATAACTCGATTCTGCTGATACATATAGTAAATACAAAGAGAAAATAAATACACACACACACACACACACACACGTTAATTGATAATGGACTGTTTTGTGTGCGTATCCATGTGTACTATTGTCAAGACCGACAGACACGTGAAGCTATGTGTGTTTATGTGTACCTGTAATTGAACTGACATGTGTACGGTAATTATCTGTATGTGTCCATTTTAAAGGTACACATTAGTGAATGTTTATTTATGTAAATTGATTGACATATGTACGTGTGCCCGCAATTAGTATTACTGTAATTTATATGGTTAAAATTTATACGATTGAATGACATAATTTCCCATTATTGTCACATTTTTTATTACATGTCTACTATTGTCAAGATCGGCAGACACGTCCAGCTATGAGTGTTTATGTGTACCAGTAATTGATATGACATGTGTACTGTAACTATCTGGATGTGTCCATTTTAAAGGAATATATTAGTGAATGTCTATTTATGTAAATTGATTGGAATATGTATGTGGACGCTCGGTTAGTGTTACTGTAATTTATATGGTTAACGTTTGAATGACATAGTTTCCCCTCATTGTCACATTTTTTGTTACTATTTCGCTGCTCACTCTCTCTGAATCCCGTGGACTAATTTTGCTCACGTGTGTTTGTTTAGGGTACGGTAACCAAATGCTTTTTACACAAAAATTTGCAACTATTTGCTAAGAAACATTTCAAAAGATCATCTAAGTTTCTAATATGTATTCTTTTTCCTAACATACAAGTCAATCAGACAGTACCTTACCTCAGTCAGAAAAACTTTTCTTACTATATCTCGCAACGTCTTTTGCTTATATATCCTATCTTAAAAAAATAAATACTTAAATTCATAACTGCCAACTCCAAAGCCTTCAAGGCCACCAAACATCATTCCTTTCCATTAACCTCTCCCAAATACTCTTTTGCACCAATACACAAACTAGGGGGCTTTATAGCTGAGTGGACGTCGCTCTCGACTCGTAATCCTAGCTCATGCCATTTCCCGGTGATGGAACAAACGGAAATCAGCAGAGTTTCTATCATTCTGATGCCCCTGTTACCTAGCAGTAAATATGTACCTGGGCGTTAGACAGCTGATACGGGCGGCTTCCTGGATGTGTGTGTGTGGAATAATTTTTATTAGTTAGTAATAATTGATTGATTGACAGTTGAGAGGCGGGCCGAAAGAGGAGAGCTCAACCCTCGCAAGCACAACTAGGTGAACACAACTACATAAATACTAACCAACCACGATCTCGACAATCCACTACACACGAAACCCGTTCCCCCCCCCCCCCTCCAACTCCCTAAATCTCTCTAAGTAATTAAAAAATTAAAACAAATCAATTAATACACCAAAAATACTTACTATAAATACAGGCACCAAATTTGAGACATACAGCGACTCCAGCGTGGTCTAGTCGGAAAAGAACGAGTTCTCATCTGGATAGATTGCGATCGAGCCTGTCGGAACGGTTGTGTAACTGCAGGACACAAATATTTGTGTGTCCCCTCCTGTAGCTGCCTCTGTTTCGACAGGTTCCCTGGATAGCTAGAATTGACCTGGCCCTTGGAAAGTGGGGAAGGGGTGAAATCCGTTGGGCCCACGGATGGATACCTTGGATCCATGGACTTAGGGCAGGTCTAATCACCTGGGATTCGAACCCACGGTGGGAATAAGGGAGGAGATTTGGGGAGGGGGGGAGGAAGGATTGTTCCAGGAACCAAACCTCACATAAACCCGGACACTCACACACTCACACACCCTCACCCGAACACTCACAGGGACACTCACACACACCCATTGACTGTGATAAGGGAGACCATCTGAGGGGACACAGATGGCCTCGTGGACCCACAGGTATAACCGGACACACACTCACCCGGACACTCACAGGGGCACTCACATTCACCCGGACACTCACAGGGATATACACACTCACACACAGACACACATCCATAGACACAAACTGTGATAAGGGAGACCATCTGAGGGGACACAGATGGCCTGGACCCACAAGTATATATCAATATTTAATTTATTATTTAGTATATAATTTTAAAAAATAAATAAATCATTTTTTTAATTAATATTTTATTCAATTATTTAATAATTATTTTAATAAATAAATAAATTAAATTTAATAAATAAATATTTATTATTTAATATGCAACTGAAAACTTAATTAATATGCAACTGAAAACTCACACCCCAGAAGTGACTCGAACCCATACTGCCAGGAGCAACGCAACTGGCATGTACACGATGCATTAATCCGCTTGACATATGTCAAGATTGGAATATGTATGATTGGAATCATACTTTTAAATTAAATTTATGTAAATTGATTGGAATATGTATGATTGGAATGAAACATATTGCAATCAATTTACATAAATAAACATTCACTAATATATTCTTTTAAAATGGACACAAGCGGATTAAGGCGTCCTGTACATACCAGTTGCGTTGCTCCTGGCAGTATGGGTTCGAGTCACTTTTAGGGTGTGAGTATTCAGTTTGCAGTTTTTGAGTTGAGTTTGCTATTGCATCAACTGAGATTCGATCGGGGACCATTAGCATTATAGCCAACGAACTCTCTCCGTTTAGACGGTAGGCCTCCAGTTTGTGTGTGTGTGTGTGTGTGTGTGTGTTTGTGTTAGAGAGAAATAGATGTAGTAGATATAAAAAAGAAAAAAATACATATATTTGATAGGCGGGTTCCAAGAGCTAATAACTCGATTCTGCTGATACATATAGTAAATACAAAGAGAAAATAAATACACACACACACACACACACACACGTTAATTGATAATGGACTGTTTTGTGTGCGTATCCATGTGTACTATTGTCAAGACCGACAGACACGTGAAGCTATGTGTGTTTATGTGTACCTGTAATTGAACTGACATGTGTACGGTAATTATCTGTATGTGTCCATTTTAAAGGTACACATTAGTGAATGTTTATTTATGTAAATTGATTGACATATGTACGTGTGCCCGCAATTAGTATTACTGTAATTTATATGGTTAAAATTTATACGATTGAATGACATAATTTCCCATTATTGTCACATTTTTTATTACATGTCTACTATTGTCAAGATCGGCAGACACGTCCAGCTATGAGTGTTTATGTGTACCAGTAATTGATATGACATGTGTACTGTAACTATCTGGATGTGTCCATTTTAAAGGAATATATTAGTGAATGTCTATTTATGTAAATTGATTGGAATATGTATGTGGACGCTCGGTTAGTGTTACTGTAATTTATATGGTTAACGTTTGAATGACATAGTTTCCCCTCATTGTCACATTTTTTGTTACTATTTCGCTGCTCACTCTCTCTGAATCCCGTGGACTAATTTTGCTCACGTGTGTTTGTTTAGGGTACGGTAACCAAATGCTTTTTACACAAAAATTTGCAACTATTTGCTAAGAAACATTTCAAAAGATCATCTAAGTTTCTAATATGTATTATTTTTCCTAACATACAAGTCAATCAGACAGTACCTTACCTCAGTCAGAAAAACTTTTCTTACTATATCTCGCAACGTCTTTTGCTTATATATCCTATCTTAAAAAAATAAATACTTAAATTCATAACTGCCAACTCCAAAGCCTTCAAGGCCACCAAACATCATTCCTTTCCATTAACCTCTCCCAAATACTCTTTTGCACCAATACACAAACTAGGGGGCTTTATAGCTGAGTGGACGTCGCTCTCGACTCGTAATCCTAGCTCATGCCATTTCCCGGTGATGGAACAAACGGAAATCAGCAGAGTTTCTATCATTCTGATGCCCCTGTTACCTAGCAGTAAATATGTACCTGGGCGTTAGACAGCTGTTACGGGCGGCTTCCTGGATGTGTGTGTGTGGAATAATTTTTATTAGTTAGTAATAATTGATTGATTGACAGTTGAGAGGCGGGCCGAAAGAGGAGAGCTCAACCCTCGCAAGCACAACTAGGTGAACACAACTACATAAATACTAACCAACCACGATCTCGACAATCCACTACACACGAAACCCGTTCCCCCCCCCCCCAACTCCCTAAATCTCTCTAAGTAATTAAAAAATTAAAACAAATCAATTAATACACCAAAAATACTTACTATAAATACAGGCACCAAATTTGAGACATACAGGGACTCCAGCGTGGTCTAGTCGGAAAAGAACGAGTTCTCATCTGGATAGATTGCGATCGAGCCTGTCGGAACGGTTGTGTAACTGCAGGACACAAATATTTGTGTGTCCCCTCCTGTAGCTGCCTCTGTTTCGACAGGTTCCCTGGATAGCTAGAATTGACCTGGCCCTTGGAAAGTGGGGAAGGGGTGAAATCCGTTGGGCCCACGGATGGATACCTTGGATCCATGGACTTAGGGCAGGTCTAATCACCTGGGATTCGAACCCACGGTGGGAATAAGGGAGGAGATTTGGGGAGGGGGGGAGGAAGGATTGTTCCAGGAACCAAACCTCACATAAACCCGGACACTCACACACTCACACACCCTCACCCGAACACTCACAGGGACACTCACACACACCCATAGACTGTGATAAGGGAGACCATCTGAGGAGACACAGATGGCCTCGTGGACCCACAGGTATAACCGGACACACACTCACCCGGACACTCACAGGGGCACTCACATTCACCCGGACACTCACAGGGATATACACACTCACACACAGACACACATCCATAGACACAAACTGTGATAAGGGAGACCATCTGAGGGGACACAGATGGCCTGGACCCACAAGTATATATCAATATTTAATTTATTATTTAGTATTTAATTTTAAAAAATAAATAAATCATTTTTTTAATTAATATTTTATTCAATTATTTAATAATTATTTTAATAAATAAATAAATTAAATTTAATAAATAAATATTTATTATTTAATATGCAACTGAAAACTTAATTAATATGCAACTGAAAACTCACACCCCAGAAGTGACTCGAACCCATACTGCCAGGAGCAACGCAACTGGCATGTACACGATGTATTAATCCGCTTGACATATGTCAAGATTGGAATATGTATGATTGGAATCATACTTTTAAATTAAATTTATGTAAATTGATTGGAATATGTATGATTGGAATGAAACATATTGCAATCAATTTACATAAATAAACATTCACTAATATATTCTTTTAAAATGGACACAAGCGGATTAAGGCGTCCTGTACATACCAGTTGCGTTGCTCCTGGCAGTATGGGTTCGAGTCACTTTTAGGGTGTGAGTATTCAGTTTGCAGTTTTTGAGTTGAGTTTGCTATTGCATCAATTGAGATTCGATCGGGGTCCATTAGCATTATAGCCAACGAACTCTCTCCGTTTAGACGGTAGGCCTCCAGTTTGTGTGTGTGTGTGTGTGTGTGTGTTTGTGTTAGAGAGAAATAGATGTAGTAGATATAAAAAAGAAAAAAATACATATATTTGATAGGCGGGTTCCAAGAGCTAATAACTCGATTCTGCTGATACATATAGTAAATACAAAGAGAAAATAAATACACACACACACACACACACACACGTTAATTGATAATGGACTGTTTTGTGTGCGTATCCATGTGTACTATTGTCAAGACCGACAGACACGTGAAGCTATGTGTGTTTATGTGTACCTGTAATTGAACTGACATGTGTACGGTAATTATCTGTATGTGTCCATTTTAAAGGTACACATTAGTGAATGTTTATTTATGTAAATTGATTGACATATGTACGTGTGCCCGCAATTAGTATTACTGTAATTTATATGGTTAAAATTTATACGATTGAATGACATAATTTCCCATTATTGTCACATTTTTTATTACATGTCTACTATTGTCAAGATCGGCAGACACGTCCAGCTATGAGTGTTTATGTGTACCAGTAATTGATATGACATGTGTACTGTAACTATCTGCATGTGTCCATTTTAAAGGAATATATTAGTGAATGTCTATTTATGTAAATTGATTGGAATATGTATGTGGACGCTCGGTTAGTGTTACTGTAATTTATATGGTTAACGTTTGAATGACATAGTTTCCCCTCATTGTCACATTTTTTGTTACTATTTCGCTGCTCACTCTCTCTGAATCCCGTGGACTAATTTTGCTCACGTGTGTTTGTTTAGGGTACGGTAACCAAATGCTTTTTACACAAAAATTTGCAACTATTTGCTAAGAAACATTTCAAAAGATCATCTAAGTTTCTAATATGTATTCTTTTTCCTAACATACAAGTCAATCAGACAGTACCTTACCTCAGTCAGAAAAACTTTTCTTACTATATCTCGCAACGTCTTTTGCTTATATATCCTATCTTAAAAAATAAATACTTAAATTCATAACTGCCAACTCCAAAGCCTTCAAGGCCACCAAACATCATTCCTTTCCATTAACCTCTCCCAAATACTCTTTTGCACCAATACACAAACTAGGGGCTTTATAGCTGAGTGGACGTCGCTCTCGACTCGTAATCCTAGCTCATGCCATTTCCCGGTGATGGAACAAACGGAAATCAGCAGAGTTTCTATCATTCTGATGCCCCTGTTACCTAGCAGTAAATATGTACCTGGGCGTTAGACAGCTGTTACGGGCGGCTTCCTGGATGTGTGTGTGTGGAATAATTTTTATTAGTTAGTAATAATTGATTGATTGACAGTTGAGAGGCGGGCCGAAAGAGGAGAGCTCAACCCTCGCAAGCACAACTAGGTGAACACAACTACATAAATACTAACCAACCACGATCTCGACAATCCACTACACACGAAACCCGTTCCCCCCCCCCCCCCAACTCCCTAAATCTCTCTAAGTAATTAAAAAATTAAAACAAATCAATTAATACACCAAAAATACTTACTATAAATACAGGCACCAAATTTGAGACATACAGCGACTCCAGCGTGGTCTAGTCGGAAAAGAACGAGTTCTCATCTGGATAGATTGCGATCGAGCCTGTCGGAACGGTTGTGTAACTGCAGGACACAAATATTTGTGTGTCCCCTCCTGTAGCTGCCTCTGTTTCGACAGGTTCCCTGGATAGCTAGAATTGACCTGGCCCTTGGAAAGTGGGGAAGGGGTGAAATCCGTTGGGCCCACGGATGGATACCTTGGATCCATGGACTTAGGGCAGGTCTAATCACCTGGGATTCGAACCCACGGTGGGAATAAGGGAGGAGATTTGGGGAGGGGGGGAGGAAGGATTGTTCCAGGAACCAAACCTCACATAAACCCGGACACTCACACACTCACACACCCTCACCCGAACACTCACAGGGACACTCACACACACCCATAGACTGTGATAAGGGAGACCATCTGAGGGGACACAGATGGCCTCGTGGACCCACAGGTATAACCGGACACACACTCACCCGGACACTCACAGGGGCACTCACATTCACCCGGACACTCACAGGGATATACACACTCACACACAGACACACATCCATAGACACAAACTGTGATAAGGGAGACCATCTGAGGGGACACAGATGGCCTGGACCCACAAGTATATATCAATATTTAATTTATTATTTAGTATTTAATTTTAAAAAATAAATAAATCATTTTTTAATTAATATTTTATTCAATTATTTAATAATTATTTTAATAAATAAATAAATTAAATTTAATAAATAAATATTTATTATTTAATATGCAACTGAAAACTTAATTAATATGCAACTGAAAACTCACACCCCAGAAGTGACTCGAACCCATACTGCCAGGAGCAACGCAACTGGCATGTACACGATGCATTAATCCGCTTGACATATGTCAAGATTGGAATATGTATGATTGGAATCATACTTTTAAATTAAATTTATGTAAATTGATTGGAATATGTATGATTGGAATGAAACATATTGCAATCAATTTACATAAATAAACATTCACTAATATATTCTTTTAAAATGGACACAAGCGGATTAAGGCGTCCTGTACATACCAGTTGCGTTGCTCCTGGCAGTATGGGTTCGAGTCACTTTTAGGGTGTGAGTATTCAGTTTGCAGTTTTTGAGTTGAGTTTGCTATTGCATCAATTGAGATTCGATCGGGGACCATTAGCATTATAGCCAACGAACTCTCTCCGTTTAGACGGTAGGCCTCCAGTTTGTGTGTGTGTGTGTGTGTGTGTGTTTGTGTTAGAGAGAAATAGATGTAGTAGATATAAAAAAGAAAAAAATACATATATTTGATAGGCGGGTTCCAAGAGCTAATAACTCGATTCTGCTGATACATATAGTAAATACAAAGAGAAAATAAATACACACACACACACACACACACACGTTAATTGATAATGGACTGTTTTGTGTGCGTATCCATGTGTACTATTGTCAAGACCGACAGACACGTGAAGCTATGTGTGTTTATGTGTACCTGTAATTGAACTGACATGTGTACGGTAATTATCTGTATGTGTCCATTTTAAAGGTACACATTAGTGAATGTTTATTTATGTAAATTGATTGACATATGTACGTGTGCCCGCAATTAGTATTACTGTAATTTATATGGTTAAAATTTATACGATTGAATGACATAATTTCCCATTATTGTCACATTTTTTATTACATGTCTACTATTGTCAAGATCGGCAGACACGTCCAGCTATGAGTGTTTATGTGTACCAGTAATTGATATGACATGTGTACTGTAACTATCTGCATGTGTCCATTTTAAAGGAATATATTAGTGAATGTCTATTTATGTAAATTGATTGGAATATGTATGTGGACGCTCGGTTAGTGTTACTGTAATTTATATGGTTAACGTTTGAATGACATAGTTTCCCCTCATTGTCACATTTTTTGTTACTATTTCGCTGCTTACTCTCTCTGAATCCCGTGGACTAATTTTGCTCACGTGTGTTTGTTTAGGGTACGGTAACCAAATGCTTTTTACACAATAATTTGCAACTATTTGCTAAGAAACATTTCAAAAGATCATCTAAGTTTCTAATATGTATTCTTTTTCCTAACATACAAGTCAATCAGACAGTACCTTACCTCAGTCAGAAAAACTTTTCTTACTATATCTCGCAACGTCTTTTGCTTATATATCCTATCTTAAAAAAATAAATACTTAAATTCATAACTGCCAACTCCAAAGCCTTCAAGGCCACCAAACATCATTCCTTTCCATTAACCTCTCCCAAATACTCTTTTGCACCAATACACAAACTAGGGGGCTTTATAGCTGAGTGGACGTCGCTCTCGACTCGTAATCCTAGCTCATGCCATTTCCCGGTGATGGAACAAACGGAAATCAGCAGAGTTTCTATCATTCTGATGCCCCTGTTACCTAGCAGTAAATATGTACCTGGGCGTTAGACAGCTGTTACGGGCGGCTTCCTGGATGTGTGTGTGTGGAATAATTTTTATTAGTTAGTAATAATTGATTGATTGACAGTTGAGAGGCGGGCCGAAAGAGGAGAGCTCAACCCTCGCAAGCACAACTAGGTGAACACAACTACATAAATACTAACCAACCACGATCTCGACAATCCACTACACACGAAACCCGTTCCCCCCCCCCCCCCCCAACTCCCTAAATCTCTCTAACTAAGTAATTAAAAAATTAAAACAAATCAATTAATACACCAAAAATACTTACTATAAATACAGGCACCAAATTTGAGACATACAGCGACTCCAGCGTGGTCTAGTCGGAAGAGAACGAGTTCTCATCTGGATAGATTGCGATCGAGCCTGTCGGAACGGTTGTGTAACTGCAGGACACAAATATTTGTGTGTCCCCTCCTGTAGCTGCCTCTGTTTCGACAGGTTCCCTGGATAGCTAGACTTGACCTGGCCCTTGGAAAGTGGGGAAGGGGTGAAATCCGTTGGGCCCACGGATGGATACCTTGGATCCATGGACTTAGGGCAGGTCTAATCACCTGGGATTCGAACCCACGGTGGGAATAAGGGAGGAGATTTGGGGAGGGGGGGAGGAAGGATTGTTCCAGGAACCAAACCTCACATAAACCCGGACACTCACACACTCACACACCCTCACCCGAACACTCACAGGGACACTCACACACACCCATAGACTGTGATAAGGGAGACCATCTGAGGGGACACAGATGGCCTCGTGGACCCACAGGTATAACCGGACACACACTCACCCGGACACTCACAGGGGCACTCACATTCACCCGGACACTCACAGGGATATACACACTCACACACAGACACACATCCATAGACACAAACTGTGATAAGGGAGACCATCTGAGGGGACACAGATGGCCTGGACCCACAAGTATATATCAATATTTAATTTATTATTTAGTATTTAATTTTAAAAAATAAATAAATCATTTTTTTAATTAATATTTTATTCAATTATTTAATAATTATTTTAATAAATAAATAAATTAAATTTAATAAATAAATATTTATTATTTAATATGCAACTGAAAACTTAATTAATATGCAACTGAAAACTCACACCCCAGAAGTGACTCGAACCCATACTGCCAGGAGCAACGCAACTGGCATGTACACGATGCATTAATCCGCTTGACATATGTCAAGATTGGAATATGTATGATTGGAATCATACTTTTAAATTAAATTTATGTAAATTGATTGGAATATGTATGATTGGAATGAAACATATTGCAATCAATTTACATAAATAAACATTCACTAATATATTCTTTTAAAATGGACACAAGCGGATTAAGGCGTCCTGTACATACCAGTTGCGTTGCTCCTGGCAGTATGGGTTCGAGTCACTTTTAGGGTGTGAGTATTCAGTTTGCAGTTTTTGAGTTGAGTTTGCTATTGCATCAATTGAGATTCGATCGGGGACCATTAGCATTATAGCCAACGAACTCTCTCCGTTTAGACGGTAGGCCTCCAGTTTGTGTGTGTGTGTGTGTGTGTGTGTTTGTGTTAGAGAGAAATAGATGTAGTAGATATAAAAAAGAAAAAAATACATATATTTGATAGGCGGGTTCCAAGAGCTAATAACTCGATTCTGCTGATACATATAGTAAATACAAAGAGAAAATAAATACACACACACACACACACACACACGTTAATTGATAATGGACTGTTTTGTGTGCGTATCCATGTGTACTATTGTCAAGACCGACAGACACGTGAAGCTATGTGTGTTTATGTGTACCTGTAATTGAACTGACATGTGTACGGTAATTATCTGTATGTGTCCATTTTAAAGGTACACATTAGTGAATGTTTATTTATGTAAATTGATTGACATATGTACGTGTGCCCGCAATTAGTATTACTGTAATTTATATGGTTAAAATTTATACGATTGAATGACATAATTTCCCATTATTGTCACATTTTTTATTACATGTCTACTATTGTCAAGATCGGCAGACACGTCCAGCTATGAGTGTTTATGTGTACCAGTAATTGATATGACATGTGTACTGTAACTATCTGCATGTGTCCATTTTAAAGGAATATATTAGTGAATGTCTATTTATGTAAATTGATTGGAATATGTATGTGGACGCTCGGTTAGTGTTACTGTAATTTATATGGTTAACGTTTGAATGACATAGTTTCCCCTCATTGTCACATTTTTTGTTACTATTTCGCTGCTTACTCTCTCTGAATCCCGTGGACTAATTTTGCTCACGTGTGTTTGTTTAGGGTACGGTAACCAAATGCTTTTTACACAATAATTTGCAACTATTTGCTAAGAAACATTTCAAAAGATCATCTAAGTTTCTAATATGTATTCTTTTTCCTAACATACAAGTCAATCAGACAGTACCTTACCTCAGTCAGAAAAACTTTTCTTACTATATCTCGCAACGTCTTTTGCTTATATATCCTATCTTAAAAAATAAATACTTAAATTCATAACTGCCAACTCCAAAGCCTTCAAGGCCACCAAACATCATTCCTTTCCATTAACCTCTCCCAAATACTCTTTTGCACCAATACACAAACTAGGGGGCTTTATAGCTGAGTGGACGTCGCTCTCGACTCGTAATCCTAGCTC
>NC_091198.1:1316282-1339986 GCF_040958095.1 Procambarus clarkii | reverse complement strand
TGTCAGTTCAATTACAGGTACACATAAACACACATAGCTTCACGTGTCTGTCGGTCTTGACAATAGTACACATGGATACGCACACAAAACAGTCCATTATCAATTAACGTGTGTGTGTGTGTGTATTTATTTTCTCTTTGTATTTACTATATGTATCAGCAGAATCGAGTTATTAGCTCTTGGAACCCGCCTATCAAATATATGTATTTTTTTCTTTTTTATATCTACTACATCTATTTCTCTCTAACACAAACACACACACACACACACACACACACAAACTGGAGGCCTACCGTCTAAACGGAGAGAGTTCGTTGGCTATAATGCTAATGGTCCCCGATCGAATCTCAGTTGATGCAATAGCAAACTCAACTCAAAAACTGCAAACTGAATACTCACACCCTAAAAGTGACTCGAACCCATACTGCCAGGAGCAACGCAACTGGTATGTACAGGACGCCTTAATCCGCTTGTGTCCATTTTAAAAGAATATATTAGTGAATGTTTATTTATGTAAATTGATTGCAATATGTTTCATTCCAATCATACATATTCCAATCAATTTACATAAATTTAATTTAAAAGTATGATTCCAATCATACATATTCCAATCTTGACATATGTCAAGCGGATTAATGCATCGTGTACATGCCAGTTGCGTTGCTCCTGGCAGTATGGGTTCGAGTCACTTCTGGGGTGTGAGTTTTCAGTTGCATATTAAATAAGTTTTCAGTTGCATATTAAATAATAAATATTTATTTATTAAATTTAATTTATTTATTTATTAAAATAATTATTTAATAATTGAATAAAATATTAATTAAAAAAATGATTTATTTATTTTTTAAAATTAAATACTAAATAATAAATTAAATATTGATATATACTTGTGGGTCCAGGAGGCCATCTGTGTCCCCTCAGATGGTCTCCCTTATCACAGTTTGTGTCTATGGATGTGTGTCTGTGTGTGAGTGTGTATATCCCTGTGAGTGTCCGGGTGAATGTGAGTGCCCCTGTGAGTGTCCGGGTGAGTGTGTGTCCGGTTATACCTGTGGGTCCACGAGGCCATCTGTGTCCCCTCAGATGGTCTCCCTTATCACAGTCTATGGGTGTGTGTGAGTGTCCCTGTGAGTGTTCGGGTGAGGGTGTGTGAGTGTGTGAGTGTCCGGGTTTATGTGAGGTTTGGTTCCTGGAACAATCCTTCCTCCCCCCTCCCCAAATCTCCTCCCTTATTCCCACCGTGGGTTCGAATCCCAGGTGATTAGACCTGCCCTAAGTCCATGGATCCAAGGTATCCATCCGTGGGCCCAACGGATTTCACCCCTTCCCCACTTTCCAAGGGCCAGGTCAATTCTAGCTATCCAGGGAACCTGTCGAAACAGAGGCAGCTACAGGAGGGGACACACAAATATTTGTGTCCTGCAGTTACACAACCGTTCCGACAGGCTCGATCGCAATCTATCCAGATGAGAACTCGTTCTCTTCCGACTAGACCACGCTGGAGTCGCTGTATGTCTCAAATTTGGTGCCTGTATTTATAGTTAGTATTTTTGGTGTATTAATTGATTTGTTTTAATTTTTTAATTACTTAGTTAGAGAGATTTAGGGAGTTGGGGGGGGGGGGGGAACGGGTTGCGTGTGTAGTGGATTGTCGAGATCGTGGTTGGTTAGTATTTATGTAGTTGTGTTCACCTAGTTGTGCTTGCGAGGGTTGAGCTCTCCTCTTTCGGCCCGCCTCTCAACTGTCAATCAATCAATTATTACTAACTAATAAAAATTATTCCACACACACACATCCAGGAAGCCGCCCGTAACAGCTGTCTAACGCCCAGGTACATATTTACTGCTAGGTAACAGGGGCATCAGAATGATAGAAACTCTGCTGATTTCCGTTTGTTCCATCACCGGGAAATGGCATGAGCTAGGATTACGAGTCGAGAGCGACGTCCACTCAGCTATAAAGCCCCCTAGTTTGTGTATTGGTGCAAAAGAGTATTTGGGAGAGGTTAATGGAAAGGAATGATGTTTGGTGGCCTTGAAGGCTTTGGAGTTGGCAGTTATGAATTTAAGTATTTATTTTTTTAAGATAGGATATATAAGCAAAAGACGTTGCGAGATATAGTAAGAAAAGTTTTTCTGACTGAGGTAAGGTACTGTCTGATTGACTTGTATGTTAGGAAAAAGAATACATATTAGAAACTTAGATGATCTTTTGAAATGTTTCTTAGCAAATAGTTGCAAATTTTTGTGTAAAAAGCATTTGGTTACCGTACCCTAAACAAACACACGTGAGCAAAATTAGTCCACGGGATTCAGAGAGAGTGAGCAGCGAAATAGTAACAAAAAATGTGACAATGAGGGGAAACTATGTCATTCAAACGTTAACCATATAAATTACAGTAACACTAACCGAGCGTCCACATACATATTCCAATCAATTTACATAAATAGACATTCACTAATATATTCCTTTAAAATGGACACATGCAGATAGTTACAGTACACATGTCATATCAATTACTGGTACACATAAACACTCATAGCTGGACGTGTCTGTCGATCTTGACAATAGTAGACATGTAATAAAAAATGTGACAATAATGGGAAATTATGTCATTCAATCGTATAAATTTTAACCATATAAATTACAGTAATACTAATTGCGGGCACACGTACATATGTCAATCAATTTACATAAATAAACATTCACTAATGTGTACCTTTAAAATGGACACATACAGATAATTACCGTACACATGTCAGTTCAATTACAGGTACACATAAACACACATAGCTTCACGTGTCTGTCGGTCTTGACAATAGTACACATGGATACGCACACAAAACAGTCCATTATCAATTAACGTGTGTGTGTGTGTGTGTGTGTGTATTTATTTTCTCTTTGTATTTACTATATGTATCAGCAGAATCGAGTTATTAGCTCTTGGAACCCGCCTATCAAATATATGTATTTTTTTCTTTTTTATATCTACTACATCTATTTCTCTCTAACACAAACACACACACACACACACACACACAAACTGGAGGCCTACCGTCTAAACGGAGAGAGTTCGTTGGCTATAATGCTAATGGTCCCCGATCGAATCTCAGTTGATGCAATAGCAAACTCAACTCAAAAACTGCAAACTGAATACTCACACCCTAAAAGTGACTCGAACCCATACTGCCAGGAGCAACGCAACTGGTATGTACAGGACGCCTTAATCCGCTTGTGTCCATTTTAAAAGAATATATTAGTGAATGTTTATTTATGTAAATTGATTGCAATATGTTTCATTCCAATCATACATATTCCAATCAATTTACATAAATTTAATTTAAAAGTATGATTCCAATCATACATATTCCAATCTTGACATATGTCAAGCGGATTAATGCATCGTGTACATGCCAGTTGCGTTGCTCCTGGCAGTATGGGTTCGAGTCACTTCTGGGGTGTGAGTTTTCAGTTGCATATTAAATAAGTTTTCAGTTGCATATTAAATAATAAATATTTATTTATTAAATTTAATTTATTTATTTATTAAAATAATTATTTAATAATTGAATAAAATATTAATTAAAAAAATGATTTATTTATTTTTTAAAATTAAATACTAAATAATAAATTAAATATTGATATATACTTGTGGGTCCAGGAGGCCATCTGTGTCCCCTCAGATGGTCTCCCTTATCACAGTTTGTGTCTATGGATGTGTGTCTGTGTGTGAGTGTGTATATCCCTGTGAGTGTCCGGGTGAATGTGAGTGCCCCTGTGAGTGTCCGGGTGAGTGTGTGTCCGGTTATACCTGTGGGTCCACGAGGCCATCTGTGTCCCCTCAGATGGTCTCCCTTATCACAGTCTATGGGTGTGTGTGAGTGTCCCTGTGAGTGTTCGGGTGAGGGTGTGTGAGTGTGTGAGTGTCCGGGTTTATGTGAGGTTTGGTTCCTGGAACAATCCTTCCTCCCCCCCTCCCCAAATCTCCTCCCTTATTCCCACCGTGGGTTCGAATCCCAGGTGATTAGACCTGCCCTAAGTCCATGGATCCAAGGTATCCATCCGTGGGCCCAACGGATTTCACCCCTTCCCCACTTTCCAAGGGCCAGGTCAATTCTAGCTATCCAGGGAACCTGTCGAAACAGAGGCAGCTACAGGAGGGGACACACAAATATTTGTGTCCTGCAGTTACACAACCGTTCCGACAGGCTCGATCGCAATCTATCCAGATGAGAACTCGTTCTCTTCCGACTAGACCACGCTGGAGTCGCTGTATGTCTCAAATTTGGTGCCTGTATTTATAGTTAGTATTTTTGGTGTATTAATTGATTTGTTTTAATTTTTTAATTACTTAGAGAGATTTAGGGAGTTGGGGGGGGGGGGGAACGGGTTGCGTGTGTAGTGGATTGTCGAGATCGTGGTTGGTTAGTATTTATGTAGTTGTGTTCACCTAGTTGTGCTTGCGAGGGTTGAGCTCTCCTCTTTCGGCCCGCCTCTCAACTGTCAATCAATCAATTATTACTAACTAATAAAAATTATTCCACACACACACATCCAGGAAGCCGCCCGTAACAGCTGTCTAACGCCCAGGTACATATTTACTGCTAGGTAACAGGGGCATCAGAATGATAGAAACTCTGCTGATTTCCGTTTGTTCCATCACCGGGAAATGGCATGAGCTAGGATTACGAGTCGAGAGCGACGTCCACTCAGCTATAAAGCCCCCTAGTTTGTGTATTGGTGCAAAAGAGTATTTGGGAGAGGTTAATGGAAAGGAATGATGTTTGGTGGCCTTGAAGGCTTTGGAGTTGGCAGTTATGAATTTAAGTATTTATTTTTTTAAGATAGGATATATAAGCAAAAGACGTTGCGAGATATAGTAAGAAAAGTTTTTCTGACTGAGGTAAGGTACTGTCTGATTGACTTGTATGTTAGGAAAAAGAATACATATTAGAAACTTAGATGATCTTTTGAAATGTTTCTTAGCAAATAGTTGCAAATTTTTGTGTAAAAAGCATTTGGTTACCGTACCCTAAACAAACACACGTGAGCAAAATTAGTCCACGGGATTCAGAGAGAGTGAGCAGCGAAATAGTAACAAAAAATGTGACAATGAGGGGAAACTATGTCATTCAAACGTTAACCATATAAATTACAGTAACACTAACCGAGCGTCCACATACATATTCCAATCAATTTACATAAATAGACATTCACTAATATATTCCTTTAAAATGGACACATGCAGATAGTTACAGTACACATGTCATATCAATTACTGGTACACATAAACACTCATAGCTGGACGTGTCTGTCGATCTTGACAATAGTAGACATGTAATAAAAAATGTGACAATAATGGGAAATTATGTCATTCAATCGTATAAATTTTAACCATATAAATTACAGTAATACTAATTGCGGGCACACGTACATATGTCAATCAATTTACATAAATAAACATTCACTAATGTGTACCTTTAAAATGGACACATACAGATAATTACCGTACACATGTCAGTTCAATTACAGGTACACATAAACACACATAGCTTCACGTGTCTGTCGGTCTTGACAATAGTACACATGGATACGCACACAAAACAGTCCATTATCAATTAACGTGTGTGTGTGTGTGTGTGTATTTATTTTCTCTTTGTATTTACTATATGTATCAGCAGAATCGAGTTATTAGCTCTTGGAACCCGCCTATCAAATATATGTATTTTTTTCTTTTTTATATCTACTACATCTATTTCTCTCTAACACAAACACACACACACACACACACACACAAACTGGAGGCCTACCGTCTAAACGGAGAGAGTTCGTTGGCTATAATGCTAATGGTCCCCGATCGAATCTCAGTTGATGCAATAGCAAACTCAACTCAAAAACTGCAAACTGAATACTCACACCCTAAAAGTGACTCGAACCCATACTGCCAGGAGCAACGCAACTGGTATGTACAGGACGCCTTAATCCGCTTGTGTCCATTTTAAAAGAATATATTAGTGAATGTTTATTTATGTAAATTGATTGCAATATGTTTCATTCCAATCATACATATTCCAATCAATTTACATAAATTTAATTTAAAAGTATGATTCCAATCATACATATTCCAATCTTGACATATGTCAAGCGGATTAATGCATCGTGTACATGCCAGTTGCGTTGCTCCTGGCAGTATGGGTTCGAGTCACTTCTGGGGTGTGAGTTTTCAGTTGCATATTAAATAAGTTTTCAGTTGCATATTAAATAATAAATATTTATTTATTAAATTTAATTTATTTATTTATTAAAATAATTATTTAATAATTGAATAAAATATTAATTAAAAAAATGATTTATTTATTTTTTAAAATTAAATACTAAATAATAAATTAAATATTGATATATACTTGTGGGTCCAGGAGGCCATCTGTGTCCCCTCAGATGGTCTCCCTTATCACAGTTTGTGTCTATGGATGTGTGTCTGTGTGTGAGTGTGTATATCCCTGTGAGTGTCCGGGTGAATGTGAGTGCCCCTGTGAGTGTCCGGGTGAGTGTGTGTCCGGTTATACCTGTGGGTCCACGAGGCCATCTGTGTCCCCTCAGATGGTCTCCCTTATCACAGTCTATGGGTGTGTGTGAGTGTCCCTGTGAGTGTTCGGGTGAGGGTGTGTGAGTGTGTGAGTGTCCGGGTTTATGTGAGGTTTGGTTCCTGGAACAATCCTTCCTCCCCCCCTCCCCAAATCTCCTCCCTTATTCCCACCGTGGGTTCGAATCCCAGGTGATTAGACCTGCCCTAAGTCCATGGATCCAAGGTATCCATCCGTGGGCCCAACGGATTTCACCCCTTCCCCACTTTCCAAGGGCCAGGTCAATTCTAGCTATCCAGGGAACCTGTCGAAACAGAGGCAGCTACAGGAGGGGACACACAAATATTTGTGTCCTGCAGTTACACAACCGTTCCGACAGGCTCGATCGCAATCTATCCAGATGAGAACTCGTTCTCTTCCGACTAGACCACGCTGGAGTCGCTGTATGTCTCAAATTTGGTGCCTGTATTTATAGTTAGTATTTTTGGTGTATTAATTGATTTGTTTTAATTTTTTAATTACTTAGTTAGAGAGATTTAGGGAGTTGGGGGGGGGGGGGGAACGGGTTGCGTGTGTAGTGGATTGTCGAGATCGTGGTTGGTTAGTATTTATGTAGTTGTGTTCACCTAGTTGTGCTTGCGAGGGTTGAGCTCTCCTCTTTCGGCCCGCCTCTCAACTGTCAATCAATCAATTATTACTAACTAATAAAAATTATTCCACACACACACATCCAGGAAGCCGCCCGTAACAGCTGTCTAACGCCCAGGTACATATTTACTGCTAGGTAACAGGGGCATCAGAATGATAGAAACTCTGCTGATTTCCGTTTGTTCCATCACCGGGAAATGGCATGAGCTAGGATTACGAGTCGAGAGCGACGTCCACTCAGCTATAAAGCCCCCTAGTTTGTGTATTGGTGCAAAAGAGTATTTGGGAGAGGTTAATGGAAAGGAATGATGTTTGGTGGCCTTGAAGGCTTTGGAGTTGGCAGTTATGAATTTAAGTATTTATTTTTTTAAGATAGGATATATAAGCAAAAGACGTTGCGAGATATAGTAAGAAAAGTTTTTCTGACTGAGGTAAGGTACTGTCTGATTGACTTGTATGTTAGGAAAAAGAATACATATTAGAAACTTAGATGATCTTTTGAAATGTTTCTTAGCAAATAGTTGCAAATTTTTGTGTAAAAAGCATTTGGTTACCGTACCCTAAACAAACACACGTGAGCAAAATTAGTCCACGGGATTCAGAGAGAGTGAGCAGCGAAATAGTAACAAAAAATGTGACAATGAGGGGAAACTATGTCATTCAAACGTTAACCATATAAATTACAGTAACACTAACCGAGCGTCCACATACATATTCCAATCAATTTACATAAATAGACATTCACTAATATATTCCTTTAAAATGGACACATGCAGATAGTTACAGTACACATGTCATATCAATTACTGGTACACATAAACACTCATAGCTGGACGTGTCTGTCGATCTTGACAATAGTAGACATGTAATAAAAAATGTGACAATAATGGGAAATTATGTCATTCAATCGTATAAATTTTAACCATATAAATTACAGTAATACTAATTGCGGGCACACGTACATATGTCAATCAATTTACATAAATAAACATTCACTAATGTGTACCTTTAAAATGGACACATACAGATAATTACCGTACACATGTCAGTTCAATTACAGGTACACATAAACACACATAGCTTCACGTGTCTGTCGGTCTTGACAATAGTACACATGGATACGCACACAAAACAGTCCATTATCAATTAACGTGTGTGTGTGTGTGTGTATTTATTTTCTCTTTGTATTTACTATATGTATCAGCAGAATCGAGTTATTAGCTCTTGGAACCCGCCTATCAAATATATGTATTTTTTTTTTTTATATCTACTACATCTATTTCTCTCTAACACAAACACACACACACACACACACACACAAACTGGAGGCCTACCGTCTAAACGGAGAGAGTTCGTTGGCTATAATGCTAATGGTCCCCGATCGAATCTCAGTTGATGCAATAGCAAACTCAACTCAAAAACTGCAAACTGAATACTCACACCCTAAAAGTGACTCGAACCCATACTGCCAGGAGCAACGCAACTGGTATGTACAGGACGCCTTAATCCGCTTGTGTCCATTTTAAAAGAATATATTAGTGAATGTTTATTTATGTAAATTGATTGCAATATGTTTCATTCCAATCATACATATTCCAATCAATTTACATAAATTTAATTTAAAAGTATGATTCCAATCATACATATTCCAATCTTGACATATGTCAAGCGGATTAATGCATCGTGTACATGCCAGTTGCGTTGCTCCTGGCAGTATGGGTTCGAGTCACTTCTGGGGTGTGAGTTTTCAGTTGCATATTAAATAAGTTTTCAGTTGCATATTAAATAATAAATATTTATTTATTAAATTTAATTTATTTATTTATTAAAATAATTATTTAATAATTGAATAAAATATTAATTAAAAAAATGATTTATTTATTTTTTAAAATTAAATACTAAATAATAAATTAAATATTGATATATACTTGTGGGTCCAGGAGGCCATCTGTGTCCCCTCAGATGGTCTCCCTTATCACAGTTTGTGTCTATGGATGTGTGTCTGTGTGTGAGTGTGTATATCCCTGTGAGTGTCCGGGTGAATGTGAGTGCCCCTGTGAGTGTCCGGGTGAGTGTGTGTCCGGTTATACCTGTGGGTCCACGAGGCCATCTGTGTCCCCTCAGATGGTCTCCCTTATCACAGTCTATGGGTGTGTGTGAGTGTCCCTGTGAGTGTTCGGGTGAGGGTGTGTGAGTGTGTGAGTGTCCGGGTTTATGTGAGGTTTGGTTCCTGGAACAATCCTTCCTCCCCCCCTCCCCAAATCTCCTCCCTTATTCCCACCGTGGGTTCGAATCCCAGGTGATTAGACCTGCCCTAAGTCCATGGATCCAAGGTATCCATCCGTGGGCCCAACGGATTTCACCCCTTCCCCACTTTCCAAGGGCCAGGTCAATTCTAGCTATCCAGGGAACCTGTCGAAACAGAGGCAGCTACAGGAGGGGACACACAAATATTTGTGTCCTGCAGTTACACAACCGTTCCGACAGGCTCGATCGCAATCTATCCAGATGAGAACTCGTTCTCTTCCGACTAGACCACGCTGGAGTCGCTGTATGTCTCAAATTTGGTGCCTGTATTTATAGTTAGTATTTTTGGTGTATTAATTGATTTGTTTTAATTTTTTAATTACTTAGTTAGAGAGATTTAGGGAGTTGGGGGGGGGGGGGAACGGGTTGCGTGTGTAGTGGATTGTCGAGATCGTGGTTGGTTAGTATTTATGTAGTTGTGTTCACCTAGTTGTGCTTGCGAGGGTTGAGCTCTCCTCTTTCGGCCCGCCTCTCAACTGTCAATCAATCAATTATTACTAACTAATAAAAATTATTCCACACACACACATCCAGGAAGCCGCCCGTAACAGCTGTCTAACGCCCAGGTACATATTTACTGCTAGGTAACAGGGGCATCAGAATGATAGAAACTCTGCTGATTTCCGTTTGTTCCATCACCGGGAAATGGCATGAGCTAGGATTACGAGTCGAGAGCGACGTCCACTCAGCTATAAAGCCCCCTAGTTTGTGTATTGGTGCAAAAGAGTATTTGGGAGAGGTTAATGGAAAGGAATGATGTTTGGTGGCCTTGAAGGCTTTGGAGTTGGCAGTTATGAATTTAAGTATATTTTTTTAAGATAGGATATATAAGCAAAAGACGTTGCGAGATATAGTAAGAAAAGTTTTTCTGACTGAGGTAAGGTACTGTCTGATTGACTTGTATGTTAGGAAAAAGAATACATATTAGAAACTTAGATGATCTTTTGAAATGTTTCTTAGCAAATAGTTGCAAATTTTTGTGTAAAAAGCATTTGGTTACCGTACCCTAAACAAACACACGTGAGCAAAATTAGTCCACGGGATTCAGAGAGAGTGAGCAGCGAAATAGTAACAAAAAATGTGACAATGAGGGGAAACTATGTCATTCAAACGTTAACCATATAAATTACAGTAACACTAACCGAGCGTCCACATACATATTCCAATCAATTTACATAAATAGACATTCACTAATATATTCCTTTAAAATGGACACATGCAGATAGTTACAGTACACATGTCATATCAATTACTGGTACACATAAACACTCATAGCTGGACGTGTCTGTCGATCTTGACAATAGTAGACATGTAATAAAAAATGTGACAATAATGGGAAATTATGTCATTCAATCGTATAAATTTTAACCATATAAATTACAGTAATACTAATTGCGGGCACACGTACATATGTCAATCAATTTACATAAATAAACATTCACTAATGTGTACCTTTAAAATGGACACATACAGATAATTACCGTACACATGTCAGTTCAATTACAGGTACACATAAACACACATAGCTTCACGTGTCTGTCGGTCTTGACAATAGTACACATGGATACGCACACAAAACAGTCCATTATCAATTAACGTGTGTGTGTGTGTGTGTGTGTGTATTTATTTTCTCTTTGTATTTACTATATGTATCAGCAGAATCGAGTTATTAGCTCTTGGAACCCGCCTATCAAATATATGTATTTTTTTCTTTTTTATATCTACTACATCTATTTCTCTCTAACACAAACACACACACACACACACACACACAAACTGGAGGCCTACCGTCTAAACGGAGAGAGTTCGTTGGCTATAATGCTAATGGTCCCCGATCGAATCTCAGTTGATGCAATAGCAAACTCAACTCAAAAACTGCAAACTGAATACTCACACCCTAAAAGTGACTCGAACCCATACTGCCAGGAGCAACGCAACTGGTATGTACAGGACGCCTTAATCCGCTTGTGTCCATTTTAAAAGAATATATTAGTGAATGTTTATTTATGTAAATTGATTGCAATATGTTTCATTCCAATCATACATATTCCAATCAATTTACATAAATTTAATTTAAAAGTATGATTCCAATCATACATATTCCAATCTTGACATATGTCAAGCGGATTAATGCATCGTGTACATGCCAGTTGCGTTGCTCCTGGCAGTATGGGTTCGAGTCACTTCTGGGGTGTGAGTTTTCAGTTGCATATTAAATAAGTTTTCAGTTGCATATTAAATAATAAATATTTATTTATTAAATTTAATTTATTTATTTATTAAAATAATTATTTAATAATTGAATAAAATATTAATTAAAAAAATGATTTATTTATTTTTTAAAATTAAATACTAAATAATAAATTAAATATTGATATATACTTGTGGGTCCAGGAGGCCATCTGTGTCCCCTCAGATGGTCTCCCTTATCACAGTTTGTGTCTATGGATGTGTGTCTGTGTGTGAGTGTGTATATCCCTGTGAGTGTCCGGGTGAATGTGAGTGCCCCTGTGAGTGTCCGGGTGAGTGTGTGTCCGGTTATACCTGTGGGTCCACGAGGCCATCTGTGTCCCCTCAGATGGTCTCCCTTATCACAGTCTATGGGTGTGTGTGAGTGTGTGAGTGTTCGTGTGTGAGTGTCCGGGTTTATGTGAGGTTTGGTTCCTGGAACAATCCTTCCTCCCCCCCTCCCCAAATCTCCTCCCTTATTCCCACCGTGGGTTCGAATCCCAGGTGATTAGACCTGCCCTAAGTCCATGGATCCAAGGTATCCATCCGTGGGCCCAACGGATTTCACCCCTTCCCCACTTTCCAAGGGCCAGGTCAATTCTAGCTATCCAGGGAACCTGTCGAAACAGAGGCAGCTACAGGAGGGGACACACAAATATTTGTGTCCTGCAGTTACACAACCGTTCCGACAGGCTCGATCGCAATCTATCCAGATGAGAACTCGTTCTCTTCCGACTAGACCACGCTGGAGTCGCTGTATGTCTCAAATTTGGTGCCTGTATTTATAGTTAGTATTTTTGGTGTATTAATTGATTTGTTTTAATTTTTTAATTACTTAGAGAGATTTAGGGAGTTGGGGGGGGGGGGGGAACGGGTTGCGTGTGTAGTGGATTGTCGAGATCGTGGTTGGTTAGTATTTATGTAGTTGTGTTCACCTAGTTGTGCTTGCGAGGGTTGAGCTCTCCTCTTTCGGCCCGCCTCTCAACTGTCAATCAATCAATTATTACTAACTAATAAAAATTATTCCACACACACACATCCAGGAAGCCGCCCGTAACAGCTGTCTAACGCCCAGGTACATATTTACTGCTAGGTAACAGGGGCATCAGAATGATAGAAACTCTGCTGATTTCCGTTTGTTCCATCACCGGGAAATGGCATGAGCTAGGATTACGAGTCGAGAGCGACGTCCACTCAGCTATAAAGCCCCCTAGTTTGTGTATTGGTGCAAAAGAGTATTTGGGAGAGGTTAATGGAAAGGAATGATGTTTGGTGGCCTTGAAGGCTTTGGAGTTGGCAGTTATGAATTTAAGTATTATTTTTTTAAGATAGGATATATAAGCAAAAGACGTTGCGAGATATAGTAAGAAAAGTTTTTCTGACTGAGGTAAGGTACTGTCTGATTGACTTGTATGTTAGGAAAAAGAATACATATTAGAAACTTAGATGATCTTTTGAAATGTTTCTTAGCAAATAGTTGCAAATTTTTGTGTAAAAAGCATTTGGTTACCGTACCCTAAACAAACACACGTGAGCAAAATTAGTCCACGGGATTCAGAGAGAGTGAGCAGCGAAATAGTAACAAAAAATGTGACAATGAGGGGAAACTATGTCATTCAAACGTTAACCATATAAATTACAGTAACACTAACCGAGCGTCCACATACATATTCCAATCAATTTACATAAATAGACATTCACTAATATATTCCTTTAAAATGGACACATGCAGATAGTTACAGTACACATGTCATATCAATTACTGGTACACATAAACACTCATAGCTGGACGTGTCTGTCGATCTTGACAATAGTAGACATGTAATAAAAAATGTGACAATAATGGGAAATTATGTCATTCAATCGTATAAATTTTAACCATATAAATTACAGTAATACTAATTGCGGGCACACGTACATATGTCAATCAATTTACATAAATAAACATTCACTAATGTGTACCTTTAAAATGGACACATACAGATAATTACCGTACACATGTCAGTTCAATTACAGGTACACATAAACACACATAGCTTCACGTGTCTGTCGGTCTTGACAATAGTACACATGGATACGCACACAAAACAGTCCATTATCAATTAAGTGTGTGTGTGTGTGTGTGTGTGTATTTATTTTCTCTTTGTATTTACTATATGTATCAGCAGAATCGAGTTATTAGCTCTTGGAACCCGCCTATCAAATATATGTATTTTTTTTTTTTTATATCTACTACATCTATTTCTCTCTAACACAACACACACACACACACACACACACAAACTGGAGGCCTACCGTCTAAACGGAGAGAGTTCGTTGGCTATAATGCTAATGGTCCCCGATCGAATCTCAGTTGATGCAATAGCAAACTCAACTCAAAAACTGCAAACTGAATACTCACACCCTAAAAGTGACTCGAACCCATACTGCCAGGAGCAACGCAACTGGTATGTACAGGACGCCTTAATCCGCTTGTGTCCATTTTAAAAGAATATATTAGTGAATGTTTATTTATGTAAATTGATTGCAATATGTTTCATTCCAATCATACATATTCCAATCAATTTACATAAATTTAATTTAAAAGTATGATTCCAATCATACATATTCCAATCTTGACATATGTCAAGCGGATTAATGCATCGTGTACATGCCAGTTGCGTTGCTCCTGGCAGTATGGGTTCGAGTCACTTCTGGGGTGTGAGTTTTCAGTTGCATATTAAATAAGTTTTCAGTTGCATATTAAATAATAAATATTTATTTATTAAATTTAATTTATTTATTTATTAAAATAATTATTTAATAATTGAATAAAATATTAATTAAAAAAATGATTTATTTATTTTTTAAAATTAAATACTAAATAATAAATTAAATATTGATATATACTTGTGGGTCCAGGAGGCCATCTGTGTCCCCTCAGATGGTCTCCCTTATCACAGTTTGTGTCTATGGATGTGTGTCTGTGTGTGAGTGTGTATATCCCTGTGAGTGTCCGGGTGAATGTGAGTGCCCCTGTGAGTGTCCGGGTGAGTGTGTGTCCGGTTATACCTGTGGGTCCACGAGGCCATCTGTGTCCCCTCAGATGGTCTCCCTTATCACAGTCTATGGGTGTGTGTGAGTGTCCCTGTGAGTGTCCGGGTTTATGTGAGGTTTGGTTCCTGGAACAATCCTTCCTCCCCCCCTCCCCAAATCTCCTCCCTTATTCCCACCGTGGGTTCGAATCCCAGGTGATTAGACCTGCCCTAAGTCCATGGATCCAAGGTATCCATCCGTGGGCCCAACGGATTTCACCCCTTCCCCACTTTCCAAGGGCCAGGTCAATTCTAGCTATCCAGGGAACCTGTCGAAACAGAGGCAGCTACAGGAGGGGACACACAAATATTTGTGTCCTGCAGTTACACAACCGTTCCGACAGGCTCGATCGCAATCTATCCAGATGAGAACTCGTTCTCTTCCGACTAGACCACGCTGGAGTCGCTGTATGTCTCAAATTTGGTGCCTGTATTTATAGTTAGTATTTTTGGTGTATTAATTGATTTGTTTTAATTTTTTAATTACTTAGAGAGATTTAGGGAGTTGGGGGGGGGGGGGAACGGGTTGCGTGTGTAGTGGATTGTCGAGATCGTGGTTGGTTAGTATTTATGTAGTTGTGTTCACCTAGTTGTGCTTGCGAGGGTTGAGCTCTCCTCTTTCGGCCCGCCTCTCAACTGTCAATCAATCAATTATTACTAACTAATAAAAATTATTCCACACACACACATCCAGGAAGCCGCCCGTAACAGCTGTCTAACGCCCAGGTACATATTTACTGCTAGGTAACAGGGGCATCAGAATGATAGAAACTCTGCTGATTTCCGTTTGTTCCATCACCGGGAAATGGCATGAGCTAGGATTACGAGTCGAGAGCGACGTCCACTCAGCTATAAAGCCCCCTAGTTTGTGTATTGGTGCAAAAGAGTATTTGGGAGAGGTTAATGGAAAGGAATGATGTTTGGTGGCCTTGAAGGCTTTGGAGTTGGCAGTTATGAATTTAAGTATTTATTTTTTTAAGATAGGATATATAAGCAAAAGACGTTGCGAGATATAGTAAGAAAAGTTTTTCTGACTGAGGTAAGGTACTGTCTGATTGACTTGTATGTTAGGAAAAAGAATACATATTAGAAACTTAGATGATCTTTTGAAATGTTTCTTAGCAAATAGTTGCAAATTTTTGTGTAAAAAGCATTTGGTTACCGTACCCTAAACAAACACACGTGAGCAAAATTAGTCCACGGGATTCAGAGAGAGTGAGCAGCGAAATAGTAACAAAAAATGTGACAATGAGGGGAAACTATGTCATTCAAACGTTAACCATATAAATTACAGTAACACTAACCGAGCGTCCACATACATATTCCAATCAATTTACATAAATAGACATTCACTAATATATTCCTTTAAAATGGACACATGCAGATAGTTACAGTACACATGTCATATCAATTACTGGTACACATAAACACTCATAGCTGGACGTGTCTGTCGATCTTGACAATAGTAGACATGTAATAAAAAATGTGACAATAATGGGAAATTATGTCATTCAATCGTATAAATTTTAACCATATAAATTACAGTAATACTAATTGCGGGCACACGTACATATGTCAATCAATTTACATAAATAAACATTCACTAATGTGTACCTTTAAAATGGACACATACAGATAATTACCGTACACATGTCAGTTCAATTACAGGTACACATAAACACACATAGCTTCACGTGTCTGTCGGTCTTGACAATAGTACACATGGATACGCACACAAAACAGTCCATTATCAATTAACGTGTGTGTGTGTGTGTGTGTGTGTATTTATTTTCTCTTTGTATTTACTATATGTATCAGCAGAATCGAGTTATTAGCTCTTGGAACCCGCCTATCAAATATATGTATTTTTTTCTTTTTTATATCTACTACATCTATTTCTCTCTAACACACACACACACACACACACACACAAACTGGAGGCCTACCGTCTAAACGGAGAGAGTTCGTTGGCTATAATGCTAATGGTCCCCGATCGAATCTCAGTTGATGCAATAGCAAACTCAACTCAAAAACTGCAAACTGAATACTCACACCCTAAAAGTGACTCGAACCCATACTGCCAGGAGCAACGCAACTGGTATGTACAGGACGCCTTAATCCGCTTGTGTCCATTTTAAAAGAATATATTAGTGAATGTTTATTTATGTAAATTGATTGCAATATGTTTCATTCCAATCATACATATTCCAATCAATTTACATAAATTTAATTTAAAAGTATGATTCCAATCATACATATTCCAATCTTGACATATGTCAAGCGGATTAATGCATCGTGTACATGCCAGTTGCGTTGCTCCTGGCAGTATGGGTTCGAGTCACTTCTGGGGTGTGAGTTTTCAGTTGCATATTAAATAAGTTTTCAGTTGCATATTAAATAATAAATATTTATTTATTAAATTTAATTTATTTATTTATTAAAATAATTATTTAATAATTGAATAAAATATTAAAAAAAAATGATTTATTATTTTTTAAAATTAAATACTAAATAATAAATTAAATATTGATATATACTTGTGGGTCCAGGAGGCCATCTGTGTCCCCTCAGATGGTCTCCCTTATCACAGTTTGTGTCTATGGATGTGTGTCTGTGTGTGAGTGTGTATATCCCTGTGAGTGTCCGGGTGAATGTGAGTGCCCCTGTGAGTGTCCGGGTGAGTGTGTGTCCGGTTATACCTGTGGGTCCACGAGGCCATCTGTGTCCCCTCAGATGGTCTCCCTTATCACAGTCTATGGGTGTGTGTGAGTGTCCCTGTGAGTGTTCGGGTGAGGGGTGTGTGTGTGAGTGTCCGGGTTTATGTGAGGTTTGGTTCCTGGAACAATCCTTCCTCCCCCCCTCCCCAAATCTCCTCCCTTATTCCCACCGTGGGTTCGAATCCCAGGTGATTAGACCTGCCCTAAGTCCATGGATCCAAGGTATCCATCCGTGGGCCCAACGGATTTCACCCCTTCCCCACTTTCCAAGGGCCAGGTCAATTCTAGCTATCCAGGGAACCTGTCGAAACAGAGGCAGCTACAGGAGGGGACACACAAATATTTGTGTCCTGCAGTTACACAACCGTTCCGACAGGCTCGATCGCAATCTATCCAGATGAGAACTCGTTCTCTTCCGACTAGACCACGCTGGAGTCGCTGTATGTCTCAAATTTGGTGCCTGTATTTATAGTTAGTATTTTTGGTGTATTAATTGATTTGTTTTAATTTTTTAATTACTTAGTTAGAGAGATTTAGGGAGGAGGGGGGGGGGGGGGGGACGGGTTGCGTGTGTAGTGGATTGTCGAGATCGTGGTTGGTTAGTATTTATGTAGTTGTGTTCACCTAGTTGTGCTTGCGAGGGTTGAGCTCTCCTCTTTCGGCCCGCCTCTCAACTGTCAATCAATCAATTATTACTAACTAATAAAAATTATTCCACACACACACATCCAGGAAGCCGCCCGTAACAGCTGTCTAACGCCCAGGTACATATTTACTGCTAGGTAACAGGGGCATCAGAATGATAGAAACTCTGCTGATTTCCGTTTGTTCCATCACCGGGAAATGGCATGAGCTAGGATTACGAGTCGAGAGCGACGTCCACTCAGCTATAAAGCCCCCTAGTTTGTGTATTGGTGCAAAAGAGTATTTGGGAGAGGTTAATGGAAAGGAATGATGTTTGGTGGCCTTGAAGGCTTTGGAGTTGGCAGTTATGAATTTAAGTATTTATTTTTTTAAGATAGGATATATAAGCAAAAGACGTTGCGAGATATAGTAAGAAAAGTTTTTCTGACTGAGGTAAGGTACTGTCTGATTGACTTGTATGTTAGGAAAAAGAATACATATTAGAAACTTAGATGATCTTTTGAAATGTTTCTTAGCAAATAGTTGCAAATTTTTGTGTAAAAAGCATTTGGTTACCGTACCCTAAACAAACACACGTGAGCAAAATTAGTCCACGGGATTCAGAGAGAGTGAGCAGCGAAATAGTAACAAAAAATGTGACAATGAGGGGAAACTATGTCATTCAAACGTTAACCATATAAATTACAGTAACACTAACCGAGCGTCCACATACATATTCCAATCAATTTACATAAATAGACATTCACTAATATATTCCTTTAAAATGGACACATGCAGATAGTTACAGTACACATGTCATATCAATTACTGGTACACATAAACACTCATAGCTGGACGTGTCTGTCGATCTTGACAATAGTAGACATGTAATAAAAAATGTGACAATAATGGGAAATTATGTCATTCAATCGTATAAATTTTAACCATATAAATTACAGTAATACTAATTGCGGGCACACGTACATATGTCAATCAATTTACATAAATAAACATTCACTAATGTGTACCTTTAAAATGGACACATACAGATAATTACCGTACACATGTCAGTTCAATTACAGGTACACATAAACACACATAGCTTCACGTGTCTGTCGGTCTTGACAATAGTACACATGGATACGCACACAAAACAGTCCATTATCAATTAACGTGTGTGTGTGTGTGTATTTATTTTCTCTTTGTATTTACTATATGTATCAGCAGAATCGAGTTATTAGCTCTTGGAACCCGCCTATCAAATATATGTATTTTTTTCTTTTTTATATCTACTACATCTATTTCTCTCTAACACACACACACACACACACACACACACAAACTGGAGGCCTACCGTCTAAACGGAGAGAGTTCGTTGGCTATAATGCTAATGGTCCCCGATCGAATCTCAGTTGATGCAATAGCAAACTCAACTCAAAAACTGCAAACTGAATACTCACACCCTAAAAGTGACTCGAACCCATACTGCCAGGAGCAACGCAACTGGTATGTACAGGACGCCTTAATCCGCTTGTGTCCATTTTAAAAGAATATATTAGTGAATGTTTATTTATGTAAATTGATTGCAATATGTTTCATTCCAATCATACATATTCCAATCAATTTACATAAATTTAATTTAAAAGTATGATTCCAATCATACATATTCCAATCTTGACATATGTCAAGCGGATTAATGCATCGTGTACATGCCAGTTGCGTTGCTCCTGGCAGTATGGGTTCGAGTCACTTCTGGGGTGTGAGTTTTCAGTTGCATATTAAATAAGTTTTCAGTTGCATATTAAATAATAAATATTTATTTATTAAATTTAATTTATTTATTTATTAAAATAATTATTTAATAATTGAATAAAATATTAATTAAAAAAATGATTTATTTATTTTTTAAAATTAAATACTAAATAATAAATTAAATATTGATATATACTTGTGGGTCCAGGAGGCCATCTGTGTCCCCTCAGATGGTCTCCCTTATCACAGTTTGTGTCTATGGATGTGTGTCTGTGTGTGAGTGTGTATATCCCTGTGAGTGTCCGGGTGAATGTGAGTGCCCCTGTGAGTGTCCGGGTGAGTGTGTGTCCGGTTATACCTGTGGGTCCACGAGGCCATCTGTGTCCCCTCAGATGGTCTCCCTTATCACAGTCTATGGGTGTGTGTGAGTGTCCCTGTGAGTGTTCGGGTGAGGGTGTGTGAGTGTGTGAGTGTCCGGGTTTATGTGAGGTTTGGTTCCTGGAACAATCCTTCCTCCCCCCCTCCCCAAATCTCCTCCCTTATTCCCACCGTGGGTTCGAATCCCAGGTGATTAGACCTGCCCTAAGTCCATGGATCCAAGGTATCCATCCGTGGGCCCAACGGATTTCACCCCTTCCCCACTTTCCAAGGGCCAGGTCAATTCTAGCTATCCAGGGAACCTGTCGAAACAGAGGCAGCTACAGGAGGGGACACACAAATATTTGTGTCCTGCAGTTACACAACCGTTCCGACAGGCTCGATCGCAATCTATCCAGATGAGAACTCGTTCTCTTCCGACTAGACCACGCTGGAGTCGCTGTATGTCTCAAATTTGGTGCCTGTATTTATAGTTAGTATTTTTGGTGTATTAATTGATTTGTTTTAATTTTTTAATTACTTAGTTAGAGAGATTTAGGGAGTTGGGGGGGGGGGGGGAACGGGTTGCGTGTGTAGTGGATTGTCGAGATCGTGGTTGGTTAGTATTTATGTAGTTGTGTTCACCTAGTTGTGCTTGCGAGGGTTGAGCTCTCCTCTTTCGGCCCGCCTCTCAACTGTCAATCAATCAATTATTACTAACTAATAAAAATTATTCCACACACACACATCCAGGAAGCCGCCCGTAACAGCTGTCTAACGCCCAGGTACATATTTACTGCTAGGTAACAGGGGCATCAGAATGATAGAAACTCTGCTGATTTCCGTTTGTTCCATCACCGGGAAATGGCATGAGCTAGGATTACGAGTCGAGAGCGACGTCCACTCAGCTATAAAGCCCCTAGTTTGTGTATTGGTTGCAAAAGAGTATTTGGGAGAGGTTAATGGAAAGGAATGATGTTTGGTGGCCTTGAAGGCTTTGGAGTTGGCAGTTATGAATTTAAGTATTTATTTTTTTAAGATAGGATATATAAGCAAAAGACGTTGCGAGATATAGTAAGAAAAGTTTTTCTGACTGAGGTAAGGTACTGTCTGATTGACTTGTATGTTAGGAAAAAGAATACATATTAGAAACTTAGATGATCTTTTGAAATGTTTCTTAGCAAATAGTTGCAAATTTTTGTGTAAAAAGCATTTGGTTACCGTACCCTAAACAAACACACGTGAGCAAAATTAGTCCACGGGATTCAGAGAGAGTGAGCAGCGAAATAGTAACAAAAAATGTGACAATGAGGGGAAACTATGTCATTCAAACGTTAACCATATAAATTACAGTAACACTAACCGAGCGTCCACATACATATTCCAATCAATTTACATAAATAGACATTCACTAATATATTCCTTTAAAATGGACACATGCAGATAGTTACAGTACACATGTCATATCAATTACTGGTACACATAAACACTCATAGCTGGACGTGTCTGTCGATCTTGACAATAGTAGACATGTAATAAAAAATGTGACAATAATGGGAAATTATGTCATTCAATCGTATAAATTTTAACCATATAAATTACAGTAATACTAATTGCGGGCACACGTACATATGTCAATCAATTTACATAAATAAACATTCACTAATGTGTACCTTTAAAATGGACACATACAGATAATTACCGTACACATGTCAGTTCAATTACAGGTACACATAAACACACATAGCTTCACGTGTCTGTCGGTCTTGACAATAGTACACATGGATACGCACACAAAACAGTCCATTATCAATTAACGTGTGTGTGTGTGTGTGTGTGTGTATTTATTTTCTCTTTGTATTTACTATATGTATCAGCAGAATCGAGTTATTAGCTCTTGGAACCCGCCTATCAAATATATGTATTTTTTTCTTTTTATATCTACTACATCTATTTCTCTCAACACAAACACACACACACACACACACACACAAACTGGAGGCCTACCGTCTAAACGGAGAGAGTTCGTTGGCTATAATGCTAATGGTCCCCGATCGAATCTCAGTTGATGCAATAGCAAACTCAACTCAAAAACTGCAAACTGAATACTCACACCCTAAAAGTGACTCGAACCCATACTGCCAGGAGCAACGCAACTGGTATGTACAGGACGCCTTAATCCGCTTGTGTCCATTTTAAAAGAATATATTAGTGAATGTTTATTTATGTAAATTGATTGCAATATGTTTCATTCCAATCATACATATTCCAATCAATTTACATAAATTTAATTTAAAAGTATGATTCCAATCATACATATTCCAATCTTGACATATGTCAAGCGGATTAATGCATCGTGTACATGCCAGTTGCGTTGCTCCTGGCAGTATGGGTTCGAGTCACTTCTGGGGTGTGAGTTTTCAGTTGCATATTAAATAAGTTTTCAGTTGCATATTAAATAATAAATATTTATTTATTAAATTTAATTTATTTATTTATTAAAATAATTATTTAATAATTGAATAAAATATTAATTAAAAAAATGATTTATTTATTTTTTAAAATTAAATACTAAATAATAAATTAAATATTGATATATACTTGTGGGTCCAGGAGGCCATCTGTGTCCCCTCAGATGGTCTCCCTTATCACAGTTTGTGTCTATGGATGTGTGTCTGTGTGTGAGTGTGTATATCCCTGTGAGTGTCCGGGTGAATGTGAGTGCCCCTGTGAGTGTCCGGGTGAGTGTGTGTCCGGTTATACCTGTGGGTCCACGAGGCCATCTGTGTCCCCTCAGATGGTCTCCCTTATCACAGTCTATGGGTGTGTGTGAGTGTCCCTGTGAGTGTTCGGGTGAGGGTGTGTGAGTGTGTGAGTGTCCGGGTTTATGTGAGGTTTGGTTCCTGGAACAATCCTTCCTCCCCCCCTCCCCAAATCTCCTCCCTTATTCCCACCGTGGGTTCGAATCCCAGGTGATTAGACCTGCCCTAAGTCCATGGATCCAAGGTATCCATCCGTGGGCCCAACGGATTTCACCCCTTCCCCACTTTCCAAGGGCCAGGTCAATTCTAGCTATCCAGGGAACCTGTCGAAACAGAGGCAGCTACAGGAGGGGACACACAAATATTTGTGTCCTGCAGTTACACAACCGTTCCGACAGGCTCGATCGCAATCTATCCAGATGAGAACTCGTTCTCTTCCGACTAGACCACGCTGGAGTCGCTGTATGTCTCAAATTTGGTGCCTGTATTTATAGTTAGTATTTTTGGTGTATTAATTGATTTGTTTTAATTTTTTAATTACTTAGTTAGAGAGATTTAGGGAGTTGGGGGGGGGGGGAACGGGTTGCGTGTGTAGTGGATTGTCGAGATCGTGGTTGGTTAGTATTTATGTAGTTGTGTTCACCTAGTT
>NC_091198.1:1295984-1315782 GCF_040958095.1 Procambarus clarkii | reverse complement strand
AGGAATGATGTTTGGTGGCCTTGAAGGCTTGGGTGGCAGTTATGAATTTAAGTATTTATTTTTTAAGATAGGATATATAACAAAAGACGTTGCGAGATATAGTAAGAAAAGTTTTTCTGACTGAGGTAAGGTACTGTCTGATTGACTTGTATGTTAGGAAAAAGAATACATATTAGAAACTTAGATGATCTTTTGAAATGTTTCTTAGCAAATAGTTGCAAATTTTTGTGTAAAAAGCATTTGGTTACCGTACCCTAAACAAACACACGTGAGCAAAATTAGTCCACGGGATTCAGAGAGAGTGAGCAGCGAAATAGTAACAAAAAATGTGACAATGAGGGGAAACTATGTCATTCAAACGTTAACCATATAAATTACAGTAACACTAACCGAGCGTCCACATACATATTCCAATCAATTTACATAAATAGACATTCACTAATATATTCCTTTAAAATGGACACATGCAGATAGTTACAGTACACATGTCATATCAATTACTGGTACACATAAACACTCATAGCTGGACGTGTCTGTCGATCTTGACAATAGTAGACATGTAATAAAAAATGTGACAATAATGGGAAATTATGTCATTCAATCGTATAAATTTTAACCATATAAATTACAGTAATACTAATTGCGGGCACACGTACATATGTCAATCAATTTACATAAATAAACATTCACTAATGTGTACCTTTAAAATGGACACATACAGATAATTACCGTACACATGTCAGTTCAATTACAGGTACACATAAACACACATAGCTTCACGTGTCTGTCGGTCTTGACAATAGTACACATGGATACGCACACAAAACAGTCCATTATCAATTAACGTGTGTGTGTGTGTGTGTGTGTGTATTTATTTTCTCTTTGTATTTACTATATGTATCAGCAGAATCGAGTTATTAGCTCTTGGAACCCCTATCAAATATATGTATTTTTTTCTTTTTATATCTACTACATCTATTTCTCTCTAACACAAACACACACACACACACACACACACAAACTGGAGGCCTACCGTCTAAACGGAGAGAGTTCGTTGGCTATAATGCTAATGGTCCCCGATCGAATCTCAGTTGATGCAATAGCAAACTCAACTCAAAAACTGCAAACTGAATACTCACACCCTAAAAGTGACTCGAACCCATACTGCCAGGAGCAACGCAACTGGTATGTACAGGACGCCTTAATCCGCTTGTGTCCATTTTAAAAGAATATATTAGTGAATGTTTATTTATGTAAATTGATTGCAATATGTTTCATTCCAATCATACATATTCCAATCAATTTACATAAATTTAATTTAAAAGTATGATTCCAATCATACATATTCCAATCTTGACATATGTCAAGCGGATTAATGCATCGTGTACATGCCAGTTGCGTTGCTCCTGGCAGTATGGGTTCGAGTCACTTCTGGGGTGTGAGTTTTCAGTTGCATATTAAATAAGTTTTCAGTTGCATATTAAATAATAAATATTTATTTATTAAATTTAATTTATTTATTTATTAAATAATTATTTAATAATTGAATAAAATATTAATTAAAAAAATGATTTATTTATTTTTAAAATTAAATACTAAATAATAAATTAAATATTGATATATACTTGTGGGTCCAGGAGGCCATCTGTGTCCCCTCAGATGGTCTCCCTTATCACAGTTTGTGTCTATGGATGTGTGTCTGTGTGTGAGTGTGTATATCCCTGTGAGTGTCCGGGTGAATGTGAGTGCCCCTGTGAGTGTCCGGGTGAGTGTGTGTCCGGTTATACCTGTGGGTCCACGAGGCCATCTGTGTCCCCTCAGATGGTCTCCCTTATCACAGTCTATGGGTGTGTGTGAGTGTCCCTGTGAGTGTTCGGGTGAGGGTGTGTGAGTGTGTGAGTGTCCGGGTTTATGTGAGGTTTGGTTCCTGGAACAATCCTTCCTCCCCCCCTCCCCAAATCTCCTCCCTTATTCCCACCGTGGGTTCGAATCCCAGGTGATTAGACCTGCCCTAAGTCCATGGATCCAAGGTATCCATCCGTGGGCCCAACGGATTTCACCCCTTCCCCACTTTCCAGGGCCAGTCCAAGGCCTCAATTCTAGCTATCCAGGGAACCTGTCGAAACAGAGGCAGCTACAGGAGGGGACACACAAATATTTTGTGTCCTGCAGTTACACAACCGTTTCCGACAGGCTCGATCGCAATCTATCCAGATGAGAACTCGTTCTCTTCTCTTCCGACTAGACCACGCTGGAGTCGCTGTATGTCTCAAATTTGGTGCCTGTATTTATAGTTAGTATTTTTGGTGTATTAATTGATTTGTTTTAATTTTTTAATTACTTAGTTAGAGAGATTAGGGAGTTGGGGGGGGGGGGGGGGGAACGGGTTGCGTGTGTAGTGGATTGTCGAGATCGTGGTTGGTTAGTATTTATGTAGTTGTGTTCACCTAGTTGTGCTTGCGAGGGTTGAGCTCTCCTCTTTCGGCCCGCCTCTCAACTGTCAATCAATCAATTATTACTAACTAATAAAAATTATTCCACACACACACATCCAGGAAGCCGCCCGTAACAGCTGTCTAACGCCCAGGTACATATTTACTGCTAGGTAACAGGGGCATCAGAATGATAGAAACTCTGCTGATTTCCGTTTGTTCCATCACCGGAAATGGCATGAGCTAGGATTACGAGTCGAGAGCGACGTCCACTCAGCTATAAAGCCCCCTAGTTTGTGTATTGGTGCAAAAGAGTATTTGGGAGAGGTTAATGGAAAGGAATGATGTTTGGTGGCCTTGAAGGCTTTGGAGTTGGCAGTTATGAATTTAAGTATTTATTTTTTTAAGATAGGATATATAAGCAAAAGACGTTGCGAGATATAGTAAGAAAAGTTTTTCTGACTGAGGTAAGGTACTGTCTGATTGACTTGTATGTTAGGAAAAAGAATACATATTAGAAACTTAGATGATCTTTTGAAATGTTTCTTAGCAAATAGTTGCAAAATTTTTTGTAAAAAGCATTTGGTTACCGTACCCTAAACAAACACACGTGAGCAAAATTAGTCCACGGGATTCAGAGAGAGTGAGCAGCGAAATAGTAACAAAAAATGTGACAATGAGGGGAAACTATGTCATTCAAACGTTAACCATATAAATTACAGTAACACTAACCGAGCGTCCACATACATATTCCAATCAATTTACATAAATAGACATTCACTAATATATTCCTTTAAAATGGACACATGCAGATAGTTACAGTACACATGTCATATCAATTACTGGTACACATAAACACTCATAGCTGGACGTGTCTGTCGATCTTGACAATAGTAGACATGTAATAAAAAATGTGACAATAATGGGAAATTATGTCATTCAATCGTATAAATTTTAACCATATAAATTACAGTAATACTAATTGCGGGCACACGTACATATGTCAATCAATTTACATAAATAAACATTCACTAATGTGTACCTTTAAAAATGGACACATACAGATAATTACCGTACACATGTCAGTTCAATTACAGGTACACATAAACACACATAGCTTCACGTGTCTGTCGGTCTTGACAATAGTACACATGGATACGCACACAAAACAGTCCATTATCAATTAACGGTGTGTGTGTGTGTGTGTATTTATTTTCTCTTTGTATTTACTATATGTATCAGCAGAATCGAGTTATTAGCTCTTGGAACCCGCCTATCAAATATATGTATTTTTTTCTTTTTTATATCTACTACATCTATTTCTCTCTAACACAAACACACACACACACACACACACACAAACTGGAGGCCTACCGTCTAAACGGAGAGAGTTCGTTGGCTATAATGCTAATGGTCCCCGATCGAATCTCAGTTGATGCAATAGCAAACTCAACTCAAAAACTGCAAACTGAATACTCACACCCTAAAAGTGACTCGAACCCATACTGCCAGGAGCAACGCAACTGGTATGTACAGGACGCCTTAATCCGCTTGTGTCCATTTTAAAAGAATATATTAGTGAATGTTTATTTATGTAAATTGATTGCAATATGTTTCATTCCAATCATACATATTCCAATCAATTTACATAAATTTAATTTAAAAGTATGATTCCAATCATACATATTCCAATCTTGACATATGTCAAGCGGATTAATGCATCGTGTACATGCCAGTTGCGTTGCTCCTGGCAGTATGGGTTCGAGTCACTTCTGGGGTGTGAGTTTTCAGTTGCATATTAAATAAGTTTTCAGTTGCATATTAAATAATAAATATTTATTTATTAAATTTAATTTATTTATTTATTAAAATAATTATTTAATAATTGAATAAAATATTAATTAAAAAAATGATTTATTTATTTTTTAAAATTAAATACTAAATAATAAATTAAATATTGATATATACTTGTGGGTCCAGGAGGCCATCTGTGTCCCCTCAGATGGTCTCCCTTATCACAGTTTGTGTCTATGGATGTGTGTCTGTGTGTGAGTGTGTATATCCCTGTGAGTGTCCGGGTGAATGTGAGTGCCCCTGTGAGTGTCCGGGTGAGTGTGTGTCCGGTTATACCTGTGGGTCCACGAGGCCATCTGTGTCCCCTCAGATGGTCTCCCTTATCACAGTCTATGGGTGTGTGTGAGTGTCCCTGTGAGTGTTCGGGTGAGGGTGTGTGAGTGTGAGTGTCCGGGTTTATGTGAGGTTTGGTTCCTGGAACAATCCTTCCTCCCCCCCTCCCCAAATCTCCTCCCTTATTCCCACCGTGGGTTCGAATCCCAGGTGATTAGACCTGCCCTAAGTCCATGGATCCAAGGTATCCATCCGTGGGCCCAACGGATTTCACCCCTTCCCCCACTTTCCAAGGGCCAGGTCAATTCTAGCTATCCAGGGAACCTGTCGAAACAGAGGCAGCTACAGGAGGGGACACACAAATATTTGTGTCCTGCAGTTACACAACCGTTCCGACAGGCTCGATCGCAATCTATCCAGATGAGAACTCGTTCTCTTCCGACTAGACCACGCTGGAGTCGCTGTATGTCTCAAATTTGGTGCCTGTATTTATAGTTAGTATTTTTGGTGTATTAATTGATTTGTTTTAATTTTTTAATTACTTAGTTAGAGAGATTTAGGGAGTTTTTAACGGGTTGCGTGTGTAGTGGATTGTCGAGATCGTGGTTGGTTAGTATTTATGTAGTTGTGTTCACCTAGTTGTGCTTGCGAGGGTTGAGCTCTCCTCTTTCGGCCCGCCTCTCAACTGTCAATCAATCAATTATTACTAACTAATAAAAATTATTCCACACACACACATCCAGGAAGCCGCCCGTAACAGCTGTCTAACGCCCAGGTACATATTTACTGCTAGGTAACAGGGGCATCAGAATGATAGAAACTCTGCTGATTTCCGTTTGTTCCATCACCGGGAAATGGCATGAGCTAGGATTACGAGTCGAGAGCGACGTCCACTCAGCTATAAAGCCCCCTAGTTTGTGTATTGGTGCAAAAGAGTATTTGGGAGAGGTTAATGGAAAGGAATGATGTTTGGTGGCCTTGAAGGCTTTGGAGTTGGCAGTTATGAATTTAAGTATTTATTTTTTTAAGATAGGATATATAAGCAAAAGACGTTGCGAGATATAGTAAGAAAAGTTTTTCTGACTGAGGTAAGGTACTGTCTGATTGACTTGTATGTTAGGAAAAAGAATACATATTAGAAACTTAGATGATCTTTTGAAATGTTTCTTAGCAAATAGTTGCAAATTTTTGTGTAAAAAGCATTTGGTTACCGTACCCTAAACAAACACACGTGAGCAAAATTAGTCCACGGGATTCAGAGAGAGTGAGCAGCGAAATAGTAACAAAAAATGTGACAATGAGGGGAAACTATGTCATTCAAACGTTAACCATATAAATTACAGTAACACTAACCGAGCGTCCACATACATATTCCAATCAATTTACATAAATAGACATTCACTAATATATTCCTTTAAAATGGACACATGCAGATAGTTACAGTACACATGTCATATCAATTACTGGTACACATAAACACTCATAGCTGGACGTGTCTGTCGATCTTGACAATAGTAGACATGTAATAAAAAATGTGACAATAATGGGAAATTATGTCATTCAATCGTATAAATTTTAACCATATAAATTACAGTAATACTAATTGCGGGCACACGTACATATGTCAATCAATTTACATAAATAAACATTCACTAATGTGTACCTTTAAAATGGACACATACAGATAATTACCGTACACATGTCAGTTCAATTACAGGTACACATAAACACACATAGCTTCACGTGTCTGTCGGTCTTGACAATAGTACACATGGATACGCACACAAAACAGTCCATTATCAATTAACGTGTGTGTGTGTGTGTGTGTATTTATTTTCTCTTTGTATTTACTATATGTATCAGCAGAATCGAGTTATTAGCTCTTGGAACCCGCCTATCAAATATATGTATTTTTTTCTTTTTATATCTACTACATCTATTTCTCTCTAACACAAACACACACACACACACACACACACACACACACATGGAGGCCTACCGTCTAAACGGAGAGAGTTCGTTGGCTATAATGCTAATGGTCCCCGATCGAATCTCAGTTGATGCAATAGCAAACTCAACTCAAAAACTGCAAACTGAATACTCACACCCTAAAAGTGACTCGAACCCATACTGCCAGGAGCAACGCAACTGGTATGTACAGGACGCCTTAATCCGCTTGTGTCCATTTTAAAAGAATATATTAGTGAATGTTTATTTATGTAAATTGATTGCAATATGTTTCATTCCAATCATACATATTCCAATCAATTTACATAAATTTAATTTAAAAGTATGATTCCAATCATACATATTCCAATCTTGACATATGTCAAGCGGATTAATGCATCGTGTACATGCCAGTTGCGTTGCTCCTGGCAGTATGGGTTCGAGTCACTTCTGGGGTGTGAGTTTTCAGTTGCATATTAAATAAGTTTTCAGTTGCATATTAAATAATAAATATTTATTTATTAAATTTAATTTATTTATTTATTAAAATAATTATTTAATAATTGAATAAAATATTAATTAAAAAAATGATTTATTTATTTTTTAAAATTAAATACTAAATAATAAATTAAATATTGATATATACTTGTGGGTCCAGGAGGCCATCTGTGTCCCCTCAGATGGTCTCCCTTATCACAGTTTGTGTCTATGGATGTGTGTCTGTGTGTGAGTGTGTATATCCCTGTGAGTGTCCGGGTGAATGTGAGTGCCCCTGTGAGTGTCCGGGTGAGTGTGTGTCCGGTTATACCTGTGGGTCCACGAGGCCATCTGTGTCCCCTCAGATGGTCTCCCTTATCACAGTCTATGGGTGTGTGTGAGTGTCCCTGTGAGTGTTCGGGTGAGGGTGTGTGTGAGTGTCCGGGTTTATGTGAGGTTTGGTTCCTGGAACAATCCTTCCTCCCCCCCTCCCCAAATCTCCTCCCTTATTCCCACCGTGGGTTCGAATCCCAGGTGATTAGACCTGCCCTAAGTCCATGGATCCAAGGTATCCATCCGTGGGCCCAACGGATTTCACCCCTTCCCCACTTTCCAAGGGCCAGGTCAATTCTAGCTATCCAGGGAACCTGTCGAAACAGAGGCAGCTACAGGAGGGGACACACAAATATTTGTGTCCTGCAGTTACACAACCGTTCCGACAGGCTCGATCGCAATCTATCCAGATGAGAACTCGTTCTCTTCCGACTAGACCACGCTGGAGTCGCTGTATGTCTCAAATTTGGTGCCTGTATTTATAGTTAGTATTTTTGGTGTATTAATTGATTTGTTTTAATTTTTTAATTACTTAGTTAGAGAGATTTAGGGAGTTGGGGGGGGGGGGGAACGGGTTGCGTGTGTAGTGGATTGTCGAGATCGTGGTTGGTTAGTATTTATGTAGTTGTGTTCACCTAGTTGTGCTTGCGAGGGTTGAGCTCTCCTCTTTCGGCCCGCCTCTCAACTGTCAATCAATCAATTATTACTAACTAATAAAAATTATTCCACACACACACATCCAGGAAGCCGCCCGTAACAGCTGTCTAACGCCCAGGTACATATTTACTGCTAGGTAACAGGGGCATCAGAATGATAGAAACTCTGCTGATTTCCGTTTGTTCCATCACCGGGAAATGGCATGAGCTAGGATTACGAGTCGAGAGCGACGTCCACTCAGCTATAAAGCCCCCTAGTTTGTGTATTGGTGCAAAAGAGTATTTGGGAGAGGTTAATGGAAAGGAATGATGTTTGGTGGCCTTGAAGGCTTTGGAGTTGGCAGTTATGAATTTAAGTATTTATTTTTTTAAGATAGGATATATAAGCAAAAGACGTTGCGAGATATAGTAAGAAAAGTTTTTCTGACTGAGGTAAGGTACTGTCTGATTGACTTGTATGTTAGGAAAAAGAATACATATTAGAAACTTAGATGATCTTTTGAAATGTTTCTTAGCAAATAGTTGCAAATTTTTGTGTAAAAAGCATTTGGTTACCGTACCCTAAACAAACACACGTGAGCAAAATTAGTCCACGGGATTCAGAGAGAGTGAGCAGCGAAATAGTAACAAAAAATGTGACAATGAGGGGAAACTATGTCATTCAAACGTTAACCATATAAATTACAGTAACACTAACCGAGCGTCCACATACATATTCCAATCAATTTACATAAATAGACATTCACTAATATATTCCTTTAAAATGGACACATGCAGATAGTTACAGTACACATGTCATATCAATTACTGGTACACATAAACACTCATAGCTGGACGTGTCTGTCGATCTTGACAATAGTAGACATGTAATAAAAAATGTGACAATAATGGGAAATTATGTCATTCAATCGTATAAATTTTAACCATATAAATTACAGTAATACTAATTGCGGGCACACGTACATATGTCAATCAATTTACATAAATAAACATTCACTAATGTGTACCTTTAAAATGGACACATACAGATAATTACCGTACACATGTCAGTTCAATTACAGGTACACATAAACACACATAGCTTCACGTGTCTGTCGGTCTTGACAATAGTACACATGGATACGCACACAAAACAGTCCATTATCAATTAACGTGTGTGTGTGTGTGTGTATTTATTTTCTCTTTGTATTTACTATATGTATCAGCAGAATCGAGTTATTAGCTCTTGGAACCCGCCTATCAAATATATGTATTTTTTTCTTTTTTATATCTACTACATCTATTTCTCTCTAACACAAACACACACACACACACACACACACACAAACTGGAGGCCTACCGTCTAAACGGAGAGAGTTCGTTGGCTATAATGCTAATGGTCCCCGATCGAATCTCAGTTGATGCAATAGCAAACTCAACTCAAAAACTGCAAACTGAATACTCACACCCTAAAAGTGACTCGAACCCATACTGCCAGGAGCAACGCAACTGGTATGTACAGGACGCCTTAATCCGCTTGTGTCCATTTTAAAAGAATATATTAGTGAATGTTTATTTATGTAAATTGATTGCAATATGTTTCATTCCAATCATACATATTCCAATCAATTTACATAAATTTAATTTAAAAGTATGATTCCAATCATACATATTCCAATCTTGACATATGTCAAGCGGATTAATGCATCGTGTACATGCCAGTTGCGTTGCTCCTGGCAGTATGGGTTCGAGTCACTTCTGGGGTGTGAGTTTTCAGTTGCATATTAAATAAGTTTTCAGTTGCATATTAAATAATAAATATTTATTTATTAAATTTAATTTATTTATTTATTAAAATAATTATTTAATAATTGAATAAAATATTAATTAAAAAAATGATTTATTTATTTTTTAAAATTAAATACTAAATAATAAATTAAATATTGATATATACTTGTGGGTCCAGGAGGCCATCTGTGTCCCCTCAGATGGTCTCCCTTATCACAGTTTGTGTCTATGGATGTGTGTCTGTGTGTGAGTGTGTATATCCCTGTGAGTGTCCGGGTGAATGTGAGTGCCCCTGTGAGTGTCCGGGTGAGTGTGTGTCCGGTTATACCTGTGGGTCCACGAGGCCATCTGTGTCCCCTCAGATGGTCTCCCTTATCACAGTCTATGGGTGTGTGTGAGTGTCCCTGTGAGTGTTCGGGTGAGGGTGTGTGTGAGTGTCCGGGTTTATGTGAGGTTTGGTTCCTGGAACAATCCTTCCTCCCCCCCTCCCCAAATCTCCTCCCTTATTCCCACCGTGGGTTCGAATCCCAGGTGATTAGACCTGCCCTAAGTCCATGGATCCAAGGTATCCATCCGTGGGCCCAACGGATTTCACCCCTTCCCCACTTTCCAAGGGCCAGGTCAATTCTAGCTATCCAGGGAACCTGTCGAAACAGAGGCAGCTACAGGAGGGGACACACAAATATTTGTGTCCTGCAGTTACACAACCGTTCCGACAGGCTCGATCGCAATCTATCCAGATGAGAACTCGTTCTCTTCCGACTAGACCACGCTGGAGTCGCTGTATGTCTCAAATTTGGTGCCTGTATTTATAGTTAGTATTTTTGGTGTATTAATTGATTTGTTTTAATTTTTTAATTACTTAGTTAGAGAGATTTAGGGAGTTGGGGGGGGGGGGGGAACGGGTTGCGTGTGTAGTGGATTGTCGAGATCGTGGTTGGTTAGTATTTATGTAGTTGTGTTCACCTAGTTGTGCTTGCGAGGGTTGAGCTCTCCTCTTTCGGCCCGCCTCTCAACTGTCAATCAATCAATTATTACTAACTAATAAAAATTATTCCACACACACACATCCAGGAAGCCGCCCGTAACAGCTGTCTAACGCCCAGGTACATATTTACTGCTAGGTAACAGGGGCATCAGAATGATAGAAACTCTGCTGATTTCCGTTTGTTCCATCACCGGGAAATGGCATGAGCTAGGATTACGAGTCGAGAGCGACGTCCACTCAGCTATAAAGCCCCCTAGTTTGTGTATTGGTGCAAAAGAGTATTTGGGAGAGGTTAATGGAAAGGAATGATGTTTGGTGGCCTTGAAGGCTTTGGAGTTGGCAGTTATGAATTTAAGTATTTATTTTTTTAAGATAGGATATATAAGCAAAAGACGTTGCGAGATATAGTAAGAAAAGTTTTTCTGACTGAGGTAAGGTACTGTCTGATTGACTTGTATGTTAGGAAAAAGAATACATATTAGAAACTTAGATGATCTTTTGAAATGTTTCTTAGCAAATAGTTGCAAATTTTTGTGTAAAAAGCATTTGGTTACCGTACCCTAAACAAACACACGTGAGCAAAATTAGTCCACGGGATTCAGAGAGAGTGAGCAGCGAAATAGTAACAAAAAATGTGACAATGAGGGGAAACTATGTCATTCAAACGTTAACCATATAAATTACAGTAACACTAACCGAGCGTCCACATACATATTCCAATCAATTTACATAAATAGACATTCACTAATATATTCCTTTAAAATGGACACATGCAGATAGTTACAGTACACATGTCATATCAATTACTGGTACACATAAACACTCATAGCTGGACGTGTCTGTCGATCTTGACAATAGTAGACATGTAATAAAAAATGTGACAATAATGGGAAATTATGTCATTCAATCGTATAAATTTTAACCATATAAATTACAGTAATACTAATTGCGGGCACACGTACATATGTCAATCAATTTACATAAATAAACATTCACTAATGTGTACCTTTAAAATGGACACATACAGATAATTACCGTACACATGTCAGTTCAATTACAGGTACACATAAACACACATAGCTTCACGTGTCTGTCGGTCTTGACAATAGTACACATGGATACGCACACAAAACAGTCCATTATCAATTAACGTGTGTGTGTGTGTGTGTGTGTGTATTTATTTTCTCTTTGTATTTACTATATGTATCAGCAGAATCGAGTTATTAGCTCTTGGAACCCGCCTATCAAATATATGTATTTTTTTCTTTTTTATATCTACTACATCTATTTCTCTCTAACACAAACACACACACACACACACACACACAAACTGGAGGCCTACCGTCTAAACGGAGAGAGTTCGTTGGCTATAATGCTAATGGTCCCCGATCGAATCTCAGTTGATGCAATAGCAAACTCAACTCAAAAACTGCAAACTGAATACTCACACCCTAAAAGTGACTCGAACCCATACTGCCAGGAGCAACGCAACTGGTATGTACAGGACGCCTTAATCCGCTTGTGTCCATTTTAAAAGAATATATTAGTGAATGTTTATTTATGTAAATTGATTGCAATATGTTTCATTCCAATCATACATATTCCAATCAATTTACATAAATTTAATTTAAAAGTATGATTCCAATCATACATATTCCAATCTTGACATATGTCAAGCGGATTAATGCATCGTGTACATGCCAGTTGCGTTGCTCCTGGCAGTATGGGTTCGAGTCACTTCTGGGGTGTGAGTTTTCAGTTGCATATTAAATAAGTTTTCAGTTGCATATTAAATAATAAATATTTATTTATTAAATTTAATTTATTTATTTATTAAAATAATTATTTAATAATTGAATAAAATATTAATTAAAAAAATGATTTATTTATTTTTTAAAATTAAATACTAAATAATAAATTAAATATTGATATATACTTGTGGGTCCAGGAGGCCATCTGTGTCCCCTCAGATGGTCTCCCTTATCACAGTTTGTGTCTATGGATGTGTGTCTGTGTGTGAGTGTGTATATCCCTGTGAGTGTCCGGGTGAATGTGAGTGCCCCTGTGAGTGTCCGGGTGAGTGTGTGTCCGGTTATACCTGTGGGTCCACGAGGCCATCTGTGTCCCCTCAGATGGTCTCCCTTATCACAGTCTATGGGTGTGTGTGAGTGTCCCTGTGAGTGTTCGGGTGAGGGTGTGTGAGTGAGTGTCCGGGTTTATGTGAGGTTTGGTTCCTGGAACAATCCTTCCTCCCCCCCTCCCCAAATCTCCTCCCTTATTCCCACCGTGGGTTCGAATCCCAGGTGATTAGACCTGCCCTAAGTCCATGGATCCAAGGTATCCATCCGTGGGCCCAACGGATTTCACCCCTTCCCCACTTTCCAAGGGCCAGGTCAATTCTAGCTATCCAGGGAACCTGTCGAAACAGAGGCAGCTACAGGAGGGGACACACAAATATTTGTGTCCTGCAGTTACACAACCGTTCCGACAGGCTCGATCGCAATCTATCCAGATGAGAACTCGTTCTCTTCCGACTAGACCACGCTGGAGTCGCTGTATGTCTCAAATTTGGTGCCTGTATTTATAGTTAGTATTTTTGGTGTATTAATTGATTTGTTTTAATTTTTTAATTACTTAGTTAGAGATTTAGGGAGTTGGGGGGGGGGGGGAACGGGTTGCGTGTGTAGTGGATTGTCGAGATCGTGGTTGGTTAGTATTTATGTAGTTGTGTTCACCTAGTTGTGCTTGCGAGGGTTGAGCTCTCCTCTTTCGGCCCGCCTCTCAACTGTCAATCAATCAATTATTACTAACTAATAAAAATTATTCCACACACACACATCCAGGAAGCCGCCCGTAACAGCTGTCTAACGCCCAGGTACATATTTACTGCTAGGTAACAGGGGCATCAGAATGATAGAAACTCTGCTGATTTCCGTTTGTTCCATCACCGGGAAATGGCATGAGCTAGGATTACGAGTCGAGAGCGACGTCCACTCAGCTATAAAGCCCCCTAGTTTGTGTATTGGTGCAAAAGAGTATTTGGGAGAGGTTAATGGAAAGGAATGATGTTTGGTGGCCTTGAAGGCTTTGGAGTTGGCAGTTATGAATTTAAGTATTTATTTTTTTAAGATAGGATATATAAGCAAAAGACGTTGCGAGATATAGTAAGAAAAGTTTTTCTGACTGAGGTAAGGTACTGTCTGATTGACTTGTATGTTAGGAAAAAGAATACATATTAGAAACTTAGATGATCTTTTGAAATGTTTCTTAGCAAATAGTTGCAAATTTTTGTGTAAAAAGCATTTGGTTACCGTACCCTAAACAAACACACGTGAGCAAAATTAGTCCACGGGATTCAGAGAGAGTGAGCAGCGAAATAGTAACAAAAAATGTGACAATGAGGGGAAACTATGTCATTCAAACGTTAACCATATAAATTACAGTAACACTAACCGAGCGTCCACATACATATTCCAATCAATTTACATAAATAGACATTCACTAATATATTCCTTTAAAATGGACACATGCAGATAGTTACAGTACACATGTCATATCAATTACTGGTACACATAAACACTCATAGCTGGACGTGTCTGTCGATCTTGACAATAGTAGACATGTAATAAAAAATGTGACAATAATGGGAAATTATGTCATTCAATCGTATAAATTTTAACCATATAAATTACAGTAATACTAATTGCGGGCACACGTACATATGTCAATCAATTTACATAAATAAACATTCACTAATGTGTACCTTTAAAATGGACACATACAGATAATTACCGTACACATGTCAGTTCAATTACAGGTACACATAAACACACATAGCTTCACGTGTCTGTCGGTCTTGACAATAGTACACATGGATACGCACACAAAACAGTCCATTATCAATTAACGTGTGTGTGTGTGTGTGTGTATTTATTTTCTCTTTGTATTTACTATATGTATCAGCAGAATCGAGTTATTAGCTCTTGGAACCCGCCTATCAAATATATGTATTTTTTTTTTTTTTATATCTACTACATCTATTTCTCTCTAACACAAACACACACACACACACACACACACAAACTGGAGGCCTACCGTCTAAACGGAGAGAGTTCGTTGGCTATAATGCTAATGGTCCCCGATCGAATCTCAGTTGATGCAATAGCAAACTCAACTCAAAAACTGCAAACTGAATACTCACACCCTAAAAGTGACTCGAACCCATACTGCCAGGAGCAACGCAACTGGTATGTACAGGACGCCTTAATCCGCTTGTGTCCATTTTAAAAGAATATATTAGTGAATGTTTATTTATGTAAATTGATTGCAATATGTTTCATTCCAATCATACATATTCCAATCAATTTACATAAATTTAATTTAAAAGTATGATTCCAATCATACATATTCCAATCTTGACATATGTCAAGCGGATTAATGCATCGTGTACATGCCAGTTGCGTTGCTCCTGGCAGTATGGGTTCGAGTCACTTCTGGGGTGTGAGTTTTCAGTTGCATATTAAATAAGTTTTCAGTTGCATATTAAATAATAAATATTTATTTATTAAATTTAATTTATTTATTTATTAAAATAATTATTTAATAATTGAATAAAATATTAATTAAAAAAATGATTTATTTATTTTTTAAAATTAAATACTAAATAATAAATTAAATATTGATATATACTTGTGGGTCCAGGAGGCCATCTGTGTCCCCTCAGATGGTCTCCCTTATCACAGTTTGTGTCTATGGATGTGTGTCTGTGTGTGAGTGTGTATATCCCTGTGAGTGTCCGGGTGAATGTGAGTGCCCCTGTGAGTGTCCGGGTGAGTGTGTGTCCGGTTATACCTGTGGGTCCACGAGGCCATCTGTGTCCCCTCAGATGGTCTCCCTTATCACAGTCTATGGGTGTGTGTGAGTGTCCCTGTGAGTGTTCGGGTGAGGGTGTGTGAGTGTGTGAGTGTCCGGGTTTATGTGAGGTTTGGTTCCTGGAACAATCCTTCCTCCCCCCCTCCCCAAATCTCCTCCCTTATTCCCACCGTGGGTTCGAATCCCAGGTGATTAGACCTGCCCTAAGTCCATGGATCCAAGGTATCCATCCGTGGGCCCAACGGATTTCACCCCTTCCCCACTTTCCAAGGGCCAGGTCAATTCTAGCTATCCAGGGAACCTGTCGAAACAGAGGCAGCTACAGGAGGGGACACACAAATATTTGTGTCCTGCAGTTACACAACCGTTCCGACAGGCTCGATCGCAATCTATCCAGATGAGAACTCGTTCTCTTCCGACTAGACCACGCTGGAGTCGCTGTATGTCTCAAATTTGGTGCCTGTATTTATAGTTAGTATTTTTGGTGTATTAATTGATTTGTTTTAATTTTTTAATTACTTAGTTAGAGAGATTTAGGGAGTTGGGGGGGGGGGGGAACGGGTTGCGTGTGTAGTGGATTGTCGAGATCGTGGTTGGTTAGTATTTATGTAGTTGTGTTCACCTAGTTGTGCTTGCGAGGGTTGAGCTCTCCTCTTTCGGCCCGCCTCTCAACTGTCAATCAATCAATTATTACTAACTAATAAAAATTATTCCACACACACACATCCAGGAAGCCGCCCGTAACAGCTGTCTAACGCCCAGGTACATATTTACTGCTAGGTAACAGGGGCATCAGAATGATAGAAACTCTGCTGATTTCCGTTTGTTCCATCACCGGGAAATGGCATGAGCTAGGATTACGAGTCGAGAGCGACGTCCACTCAGCTATAAAGCCCCCTAGTTTGTGTATTGGTGCAAAAGAGTATTTGGGAGAGGTTAATGGAAAGGAATGATGTTTGGTGGCCTTGAAGGCTTTGGAGTTGGCAGTTATGAATTTAAGTATTTATTTTTTTAAGATAGGATATATAAGCAAAAGACGTTGCGAGATATAGTAAGAAAAGTTTTTCTGACTGAGGTAAGGTACTGTCTGATTGACTTGTATGTTAGGAAAAAGAATACATATTAGAAACTTAGATGATCTTTTGAAATGTTTCTTAGCAAATAGTTGCAAATTTTTGTGTAAAAAGCATTTGGTTACCGTACCCTAAACAAACACACGTGAGCAAAATTAGTCCACGGGATTCAGAGAGAGTGAGCAGCGAAATAGTAACAAAAAATGTGACAATGAGGGGAAACTATGTCATTCAAACGTTAACCATATAAATTACAGTAACACTAACCGAGCGTCCACATACATATTCCAATCAATTTACATAAATAGACATTCACTAATATATTCCTTTAAAATGGACACATGCAGATAGTTACAGTACACATGTCATATCAATTACTGGTACACATAAACACTCATAGCTGGACGTGTCTGTCGATCTTGACAATAGTAGACATGTAATAAAAAATGTGACAATAATGGGAAATTATGTCATTCAATCGTATAAATTTTAACCATATAAATTACAGTAATACTAATTGCGGGCACACGTACATATGTCAATCAATTTACATAAATAAACATTCACTAATGTGTACCTTTAAAATGGACACATACAGATAATTACCGTACACATGTCAGTTCAATTACAGGTACACATAAACACACATAGCTTCACGTGTCTGTCGGTCTTGACAATAGTACACATGGATACGCACACAAAACAGTCCATTATCAATTAACGTGTGTGTGTGTGTGTGTGTATTTATTTTCTCTTTGTATTTACTATATGTATCAGCAGAATCGAGTTATTAGCTCTTGGAACCCGCCTATCAAATATATGTATTTTTTTTTTTTTATATCTACTACATCTATTTCTCTCTAACACAAACACACACACACACACACACACACAAACTGGAGGCCTACCGTCTAAACGGAGAGAGTTCGTTGGCTATAATGCTAATGGTCCCCGATCGAATCTCAGTTGATGCAATAGCAAACTCAACTCAAAAACTGCAAACTGAATACTCACACCCTAAAAGTGACTCGAACCCATACTGCCAGGAGCAACGCAACTGGTATGTACAGGACGCCTTAATCCGCTTGTGTCCATTTTAAAAGAATATATTAGTGAATGTTTATTTATGTAAATTGATTGCAATATGTTTCATTCCAATCATACATATTCCAATCAATTTACATAAATTTAATTTAAAAGTATGATTCCAATCATACATATTCCAATCTTGACATATGTCAAGCGGATTAATGCATCGTGTACATGCCAGTTGCGTTGCTCCTGGCAGTATGGGTTCGAGTCACTTCTGGGGTGTGAGTTTTCAGTTGCATATTAAATAAGTTTTCAGTTGCATATTAAATAATAAATATTTATTTATTAAATTTAATTTATTTATTTATTAAAATAATTATTTAATAATTGAATAAAATATTAATTAAAAAAATGATTTATTTATTTTTTAAAATTAAATACTAAATAATAAATTAAATATTGATATATACTTGTGGGTCCAGGAGGCCATCTGTGTCCCCTCAGATGGTCTCCCTTATCACAGTTTGTGTCTATGGATGTGTGTCTGTGTGTGAGTGTGTATATCCCTGTGAGTGTCCGGGTGAATGTGAGTGCCCCTGTGAGTGTCCGGGTGAGTGTGTGTCCGGTTATACCTGTGGGTCCACGAGGCCATCTGTGTCCCCTCAGATGGTCTCCCTTATCACAGTCTATGGGTGTGTGTGAGTGTCCCTGTGAGTGTTCGGGTGAGGGTGTGTGTGTGAGTGTCCGGGTTTATGTGAGGTTTGGTTCCTGGAACAATCCTTCCTCCCCCCCTCCCCAAATCTCCTCCCATATTCCCACCGTGGGTTCGAATCCCAGGTGATTAGACCTGCCCTAAGTCCATGGATCCAAGGTATCCATCCGTGGGCCCAACGGATTTCACCCCTTCCCCACTTTCCAAGGGCCAGGTCAATTCTAGCTATCCAGGGAACCTGTCGAAACAGAGGCAGCTACAGGAGGGGACACACAAATATTTGTGTCCTGCAGTTACACAACCGTTCCGACAGGCTCGATCGCAATCTATCCAGATGAGAACTCGTTCTCTTCCGACTAGACCACGCTGGAGTCGCTGTATGTCTCAAATTTGGTGCCTGTATTTATAGTTAGTATTTTTGGTGTATTAATTGATTTGTTTTAATTTTTTAATTACTTAGTTAGAGAGATTTAGGGAGTTGGGGGGGGGGGGGGAACGGGTTGCGTGTGTAGTGGATTGTCGAGATCGTGGTTGGTTAGTATTTATGTAGTTGTGTTCACCTAGTTGTGCTTGCGAGGGTTGAGCTCTCCTCTTTCGGCCCGCCTCTCAACTGTCAATCAATCAATTATTACTAACTAATAAAAATTATTCCACACACACACATCCAGGAAGCCGCCCGTAACAGCTGTCTAACGCCCAGGTACATATTTACTGCTAGGTAACAGGGGCATCAGAATGATAGAAACTCTGCTGATTTCCGTTTGTTCCATCACCGGGAAATGGCATGAGCTAGGATTACGAGTCGAGAGCGACGTCCACTCAGCTATAAAGCCCCCTAGTTTGTGTATTGGTGCAAAAGAGTATTTGGGAGAGGTTAATGGAAAGGAATGATGTTTGGTGGCCTTGAAGGCTTTGGAGTTGGCAGTTATGAATTTAAGTATTTATTTTTTTAAGATAGGATATATAAGCAAAAGACGTTGCGAGATATAGTAAGAAAAGTTTTTCTGACTGAGGTAAGGTACTGTCTGATTGACTTGTATGTTAGGAAAAAGAATACATATTAGAAACTTAGATGATCTTTTGAAATGTTTCTTAGCAAATAGTTGCAAATTTTTGTGTAAAAAGCATTTGGTTACCGTACCCTAAACAAACACACGTGAGCAAAATTAGTCCACGGGATTCAGAGAGAGTGAGCAGCGAAATAGTAACAAAAAATGTGACAATGAGGGGAAACTATGTCATTCAAACGTTAACCATATAAATTACAGTAACACTAACCGAGCGTCCACATACATATTCCAATCAATTTACATAAATAGACATTCACTAATATATTCCTTTAAAATGGACACATGCAGATAGTTACAGTACACATGTCATAT
>NC_091198.1:1275145-1295484 GCF_040958095.1 Procambarus clarkii | reverse complement strand
TGGAGTCGCTGTATGTCTCAAATTTGGTGCCTGTATTTATAGTTAGTATTTTTGGTGTATTAATTGATTTGTTTTAATTTTTTAATTACTTAGAGAGATTTAGGGAGTTGGGGGGGGGGGGGAGGAACGGGTTGCGTGTGTAGTGGATTGTCGAGATCGTGGCTGGTTAGTATTTATGTAGTTGTGTTCACCTAGTTGTGCTTGCGAGGGTTGAGCTCTCCTCTTTCGGCCCGCCTCTCAACTGTCAGTCAATCAATTATTACTAACTAATAAAAATTATTCCACACACACACATCCAGGAAGCCGCCCGTAACAGCTGTCTAACGCCCAGGTACATATTTACTGCTAGGTAACAGGGGCATCAGAATGAGAGAAACTCTGCTGATTTCCGTTTGTTCCATCACCGGGAAATGGCATGAGCTAGGATTACGAGTCGAGAGCGACGTCCACTCAGCTATAAAGCCCCCTAGTTTGTGTATTGGTGCAAAAGAGTATTTGGGAGAGGTTAATGGAAAGGAATGATGTTTGGTGGCCTTGAAGGCTTTGGAGTTGGCAGTTATGAATTTAAGTATTTATTTTTTTAAGATAGGATATATAAGCAAAAGACGTTGCAAGATATAGTAAGAAAAGTTTTTCTGACTGAGGTAAGGTACTGTCTGATTGACTTGTATGTTAGGAAAAAGAATACATATTAGAAACTTAGATGATCTTTTGAAATGTTTCTTAGCAAATAGTTGCAAATTTTTGTGTAAAAAGAATTTGGTTACCGTACCCTAAACAAACACACGTGAGCAAAATTAGTACACGGGATTCAGAGAGAGTGAGCAGCGAAATAGTAACAAAACATGTGACAATGAGGGGAAACTATGTCATTCAAACGTTAACCATATAAATTACAGTAACACTAACCGAGCGTCCACATACATATTCCAATCAATTTACATAAATAGACATTCACTAATATATTCCTTTAAAATGGACACATGCAGATAGCTACAGTACACATGTCATATCAATTACTGGTACACATAAACACTCATAGCTGGACGTGTCTGTCGATCTTGACAATAGTAGACATGTAATAAAAAATGTGACAATAATGGGAAATTATGTCATTCAATCGTATAAATTTTAACCATATAAATTACAGTAATACTAATTGCGGGCACACGTACATATGTCAATCAATTTACATAAATAAACATTCACTAATGTGTACGTTTAAAATGGACACATACAGATAATTACCGTACACATGTCAGTTCAATTACAGGTACACATAAACACACATAGCTTCACGTGTCTGTCGGTCTTGACAATAGTACACATGGATACGCACACAAAACAGTCCATTATCAATTAACGTGTGTGTGTGTGTGTGTGTGTGTGTGTGTGTGTGTGTGTGTGTGTGTGTGTATTTATTTTCTCTTTGTATTTACTATATGTATCAGCAGAATCGAGTTATTAGCTCTTGGAACCCGCCTATCAAATATATGTATTTTTTTCTTTTTTATATCTACTACATCTATTTCTCTCTAACACAAACACACACACACACACACACACACACAAACTGGAGGCCTACCGTCTAAACGGAGAGAGTTCGTTGGCTATAATGCTAATGGTCCCCGATCGAATCTCAGTTGACGCAATAGCAAACTCAACTCAAAAACTGCAAACTGAATACTCACACCCTAAAAGTGACTCGAACCCATACTGCCAGGAGCAACGCAACTGGTATGTACAGGACGCCTTAATCCGCTTGTGTCCATTTTAAAAGAATATATTAGTGAATGTTTATTTATGTAAATTGATTGCAATATGTTTCATTCCAATCATACATATTCCAATCAATTTACATAAATTTAATTTAAAAGTATGATTCCAATCATACATATTCCAATCTTGACATATGTCAAGCGGATTAATGCATCGTGTACATGCCAGTTGCGTTGCTCCTGGCAGTATGGGTTCGAGTCACTTCTGGGGTGTGAGTTTTCAGTTGCATATTAAATAATAAATATTTATTTATTAAATTTAATTTATTTATTTATTAAAATAATTATTTAATAATTGAATAAAATATTAATTAAAAAAATGATTTATTTATTTTTTAAAATTAAATACTAAATAATAAATTAAATATTGATATATACTTGTGGGTCCAGGAGGCCATCTGTGTCCCCTCAGATGGTCTCCCTTATCACAGTTTGTGTCTATGGATGTGTGTCTGTGTGTGAGTGTGTATATCCCTGTGAGTGTCCGGGTGAATGTGAGTGCCCCTGTGAGTGTCCGGGTGAGTGTGTGTCCGGTTATACCTGTGGGTCCACGAGGCCATCTGTGTCCCCTCAGATGGTCTCCCTTATCACAGTCTATGGGTGTGTTTGAGTGTCCCTGTGAGTGTTCGGGTGAGGGTGTGTGAGTGTGTGAGTGTCCGGGTTTATGTGAGGTTTGGTTCCTGGAACAATCCTTCCACCCCCCCTCCCCAAATCTCCTCCCTTATTCCCACCGTGGGTTCGAATCCCAGGTGATTAGACCTGCCCTAAGTCCATGGATCCAAGGTATCCATCCGTGGGCCCAACGGATTTCACCCCTTCCCCACTTTCCAAGGGCCAGGTCAATTCTAGCTATCCAGGGAACCTGTCGAAACAGAGGCAGCTACAGGAGGGGACACACAAATATTTGTGTCCTGCAGTTACACAACCGTTCCGACAGGCTCGATCGCAATCTATCCAGATGAGAACTCGTTCTCTTCCGACTAGACCACGCTGGAGTCGCTGTATGTCTCAAATTTGGTGCCTGTATTTATAGTTAGTATTTTTGGTGTATTAATTGATTTGTTTTAATTTTTTAATTACTTAGTTAGAGAGATTTAGGGAGTTGGGGGGGGGGGGGACGGGTTGCGTGTGTAGTGGATTGTCGAGATCGTGGTTGGTTAGTATTTATGTAGTTGTGTTCACCTAGTTGTGCTTGCGAGGGTTGAGCTCTCCTCTTTCGGCCCGCCTCTCAACTGTCAATCAATCAATTATTACTAACTAATAAAAATTATTCCACACACACACATCCAGGAAGCCGCCCGTAACAGCTGTGTAACGCCCAGGTACATATTTACTGCTAGGTAACAGGGGCATCAGAATGATAGAAACTCTGCTGATTTCCGTTTGTTCCATCACCGGGAAATGGCATGAGCTAGGATTACGAGTCGAGAGCGACGTCCACTCAGCTATAAAGCCCCCTAGTTTGTGTATTGGTGCAAAAGAGTATTTGGGAGAGGTTAATGGAAAGGAATGATGTTTGGTGGCCTTGAAGGCTTTGGAGTTGGCAGTTATGAATTTAAGTAATTATTTTTTTAAGATAGGACGTTGGACGATAAGCAAAAGACGTTGCAAGATATAGTAAGAAAAGTTTTTCTGACTGAGGTAAGGTACTGTCTGATTGACTTGTATGTTAGGAAAAAGAATACATATTAGAAACTTAGATGATCTTTTGAAATGTTTCTTAGCAAATAGTTGCAAATTTTTGTATAAAAAGCATTTGGTTACCGTACCCTAAACAAACACACGTGAGCAAAATTAGTCCACGGGATTCAGAGAGAGTGAGCAGCGAAATAGTAACAAAAAATGTGACAATGAGGGGAAACTATGTCATTCAAACGTTAACCATATAAATTACAGTAACACTAACCGAGCGTCCACATACATATTCCAATCAATTTACATAAATAGACATTCACTAATATATTCCTTTAAAATGGACACATGCAGATAGTTACAGTACACATGTCATATCAATTACTGGTACACATAAACACTCATAGCTGGACGTGTCTGTCGATCTTGACAATAGTAGACATGTAATAAAAAATGTGACAATAATGGGAAATTATGTCATTCAATTGTATAAATTTTAACCATATAAATTACAGTAATACTAATTGCGGGCACACGTACATATGTCAATCAATTTACATAAATAAACATTCACTAATGTGTACCTTTAAAATGGACACATACAGATAATTACCGTAAACATGTCAGTTCAATTACAGGTACACATAAACACACATAGCTTCACGTGTCTGTCGGTCTTGACAATAGTACACATGGATACGCACACAAAACAGTCCATTATCAATTAACGTGTGTGTGTGTGTGTGTGTGTGTATTTATTTTCTTTTTGTATTTACTATATGTATCAGCAGAATCGAGTTATTAGCTCTTGGAACCCGCCTATCAAATATATGTATTTTTTTCATTTTTATATCTACTACATCTATTTCTCTCTAACACAAACACACACACACACACACACACACACACACACACACACACACACACACAAACTGGAAGCCTACCGTCTAAACGGAGAGAGTTCGTTGGCTATAATGCTAATGGTCCCCGATCGAATCTCAGTTGATGCAATAGCAAACTCAACTCAAAAACTGCAAACTGAATACTCACACCCTAAAAGTGACTCGAACCCATACTGCCAGGAGCAACGCAACTGGTATGTACAGGACGCCTTAATCCGCTTGTGTCCATTTTAAAAGAATATATTAGTGAATGTTTATTTATGTAAATTGATTGCAATATGTTTCATTCCAATCATACATATTCCAATCAATTTACATAAATTTAATTTAAAAGTATGATTCCAATCATACATATTCCAATCTTGACATATGTCAAGCCGATTAATGCATCGTGTACATGCCAGTTGCGTTGCTCCTGGCAGTATGGGTTCGAGTCACTTCTGGGGTGTGAGTTTTCAGTTGCATATTAAATAAGTTTTCAGTTGCATATTAAATAATAAATATTTATTTATTAAATTTAATTTATTTATTTATTAAAATAATTATTTAATAATTGAATAAAATATTAATTAAAAAAATGATTTATTTATTTTTTAAAATTAAATACTAAATAATAAATTAAATATTGATATATACTTGTGGGTCCAGGAGGCCATCTGTGTCCCCTCAGATGGTCTCCCTTATCACAGTTTGTGTCTATGGATGTGTGTCTGTGTGTGAGTGTGTATATCCCTGTGAGTGTCCGGGTGAATGTGAGTGCCCCTGTGAGTGTCCGGGTGAGTGTGTGTCCGGTTATACCTGTGGGTCCACGAGGCCATCTGTGTCCCCTCAGATGGTCTCCCTTATCACAGTCTATGGGTGTGTGTGAGTGTCCCTGTGAGTGTTCGGGTGAGGGTGTGTGAGTGTGTGAGTGTCCGGGTTTATGTGAAGTTTGGTTCCTGGAACAATCCTTCCTCCCCCCCTCCCCAAATCTCCTCCCTTATTCCCACCGTGGGTTCGAATCCCAGGTGATTAGACCTGCCCTAAGTCCATGGATCCAAGGTATCCATCCGTGGGCCCAACGGATTTCACCCCTTCCCCACTTTCCAAGGGCCAGGTCAATTCTAGCTATCCAGGGAACCTGTCGAAACAGAGGCAGCTACAGGAGGGGACACACAAATATTTGTGTCCTGCAGTTACACAACCGTTCCGACAGGCTCGATCGCAATCTATCCAGATGAGAACTCGTTCTCTTCCGACTAGACAACGCTGGAGTCGCTGTATGTCTCAAATTTGGTGCCTGTATTTATAGTTAGTATTTTTGGTGTATTAATTGATTTGTTTTAATTTTTTAATTACTTAGTTAGAGAGATTTAGGGAGTTGGGGGGGGGGGGAACGGGTTGCGTGTGTAGTGGATTGTCGAGATCGTGGTTGGTTAGTATTTATGTAGTTGTGTTCACCTAGTCGTGCTTGCGAGGGTTGAGCTCTCCTCTTTCGGCCCGCCTCTCAACTGTCAGTCAATCAATTATTACTAACTAATAAAAATTATTCCACACACACACATCCAGGAAGCAACCCGTTCTCACACAAGACAGCACATATATGACTTAATGCTTAAAGTCAATATGTTGAATATGAATTAGTAAATATGTGATATATTCCCAGTTACTTTTTTTTCCAAGGCCCAAACTCTTCCTCACGTACCAACTTGCGTCTCACAGTACCCGTCCGTCAACCTAGATAGCAGAATAGTCGTGATTGGTTCAATTATAAGGAAAATTGTACTTTTTAGGTCCCACATGGGTTGTGAAATTTACCTACTATTGTCCATGCTCTTAGAATATTATAGATCAGCTACTTCCTATTGAAGGTTCGTAGTTTTGTTTTGAGAAATATTAGTTGTTCTTAGTAAATTATAATAAGCACTAAAAATTATTACATAGAATAACAGTCCTTCACCTATCAATATTATATACCATAGTTGGTGCTTTACAAATCTTTAAAGGATGTTTTGTAGGAACGCTAACAGAAAACGATGGTTCATTGGAATGTCTATGGGGTAAACTACTCTAAACAGGATGGTATTGTGTCTACTATACCAACTACAGGATCGGTATATTGTCCACTACTACCTGTTAGGTGAGTAAGGGGTGCAATACCACCCACAGGATGGGTATGAGGGTCACATCCACCCAGAGGATGAGTATGGGGATCACATCCACCCACAGGAAGGGTATGGGGTCCAATACCACCCACAGGATGAGTATGGCGTCCACTACAACCCACAGGATGGGTATGGGGCTCCAACCACCCATAGAATGGGTATGGGGCTCCAACCACCCATAAAATGGGTATGGGGTCCAATAACACCCACTGGATGTGTATATGGCGTCCATTGCCGCGCGTCGAGCTCGAAAACCGCAGCATTCATCTCAGAACCATGCCTATTTCACGCAGATTCCTTAATAAACGTAAAAGTTTTATATGTCACAAGAAAGATAGAAATATAAGCTTCATTCTAAATACCTTACCATGGGCATATTTAAATTTAAACCGAAGATACGTGTACTTTTATAATAGCCGAGCTCCGACCCCGGACAGATCGATCGACCAAGCAACTCTCTCTCAGAACAATGTTTATTTCACGTGAATTCGTTAGTAAACATATATGTTTTATATGTCTCAAGAAAGACAGACATATAAGCTTCACTTTAAACACTTTACTATAGACATATTTAAATTTCTAATGAAGATTATTGTATTTTAAAAATTACGGAGCTCCCACCCCGTACAGACTGAACGACAGAGCAACTCTCTCTCAGATCAATGTTTATTTCACGTAAATTCGTTAATAAACACAAATGTTTTATAAGTCTTAAGCAAGATAGAAATAAGAGCTTCATTTTAAATACATTACAATAGACATATTTATAGCTCAAGTGAAGATACATATGTTTTTATAGTAGCGCTCAGTAGCTTGTCGGGCATGGAGTGCAGACGCCTACGCACTTGCCGATATATTGTATAATTAACAAAGATACGCTAATAAAGCCTAAAATCTTATATGCCTCCAGAAAGACCGATATATGAACATTATTATAATTGCACCAAATGAAATATATCATGTTCGAGAACAAAGATATATCAATTTTAAATTAAGTTTCGAATCTCTCTCGGGTGAGAGAGATGGGGCGACTCTCGCCCCATCTATTGGAGATTCTGTGCACTAAATACCCAAAGCTACTCAAACCCTCCTAGCATTATTTACGTAATGAAGTAATATGGTATATTTACTCACTATAATGTGGGTGCTGAATGCAGAACATGAGAAAACATATATTTACTCCAAACTAATATAATTTCATTATGAAATAAGTAGCATCAAAGGAAGTCGATGGTCCAAGCAGCAATGTTGTGGAGCTACTTATCCAAGATATATCGTTGTTTGGAAAGTGTTTGTTGGCATATCCAGTTGTCGCACTTCTCTGCTCAAATTATCACAAATTTAAATTATAATGTTAACAAGTAGAATACGTATTTTTAATAAAATCTAACATAACTAGCCAGAAAACATTTAACATTAATTAAAAAATATATGTTTGGAAGTTAAATCGACTTCATAGGACAATGGTTTTGTTATATATACTCGTTATTCGTTGACATGCGTTCGCTACTTAAACTACCATGTACTGTACTTATGTAAAATCTCCCATGTCTCTTCGCTCATCTCACCGAACCCTACAGGCTCTGTGATATATTGTTTAATTAATTGAGATTCACAAATAAAGCTTATAATTGTATATGTTATCAAAAAGGCAGAGCTTAGTTTAGTTCATTTATTATGCACCCCATACCCATCCTATGAGCGATAGTGGAGTGTTACAGAGGCACATAATGGGCTCAGGGACTGAGCCCCACAATTCATATAGCCAAGCAAGTTATAATCTTGATAAGCTAGTTACAAAAGTCAATACACATTGTCACATCAACAATGGGCTCGAGACCGACCACAAGTACAGTTTATAATTTAAGCAACTGACATATATGGAGGGCTAGTGTCACAATTGATATGTTTATCCTACACATAACCCCCTCTCCCCCATCCAATGGGCAGCGGTGGATAGGTTACAATCAAGTCGTTTTTTGCGTTTTATTCAGAGATTAGATCTTATTGGGTGAGGAAAGATATTCATATTTTAAAGAAGGCTTCTTGGCTGATGCTCTCCATTGATGGAAAATATACAACCTTTTGAAAATCAATGTTAGTTTGATCTAGATATTGTAATTAACGAAAGTATTTATGTCATCTGAAAGGTAGAAATATAGGCTACATTTAAAATCCTTTGTCATAAATATAACTGAAGTGAAAACGAAGATATATGCGTTTTGATAGTTACTTGATGGCTTGCTCTGAGAGTGTGAAGCCCTGCACACCAGCCAATAAATTGTATTATTAGTTTCCATATATTTTAATTAATCTTAAAAATCTATATGTCAGAAGAAAGGAAGATGTAGCCGTTAATGTGACAACATTTAAAAATATATATATCTTAAGTTAAATAAATAATACCACCTTATTGCCGGTGTCCGGACACATGAAAATTACCTAGGTATCAGTATCCAGCCAGGCGGGGATCACAGGCTGCACAATACTGATAAATTTATGTAATGCACTACTTGTGGTCGATCTCGAACCCATTTATGATGTGACGACTTATAGTGAATTTTGTAACTAGCTCATTAAGATTGTAACTTGCTTAGCTAAATGAATTGTGGGGTTCGGTCCATTCATTTTCTTTCTTTATTATGCACCCCATAATACCCATCCCGTGGGAGGTGGTGTAAAGGATTACAGAGGCACATAATCGGTTCAGGAACTGAACCCTCTAGTTCGTTTAGCTAAGCAAATAACAATCTTTTGACGCTAGTTACAAAATTATTAATGTACACATACTTATGCATACATGTACATATTCATACGTATACATATATACATACACATACATATTTAATCACCCACACAAATACACACATCAGTAATCTTTTGTGTCACAAGTGATTCAACAAGAGGCTCACAACAGTCACTATACAAGGCACTTTACATTTATGGTGAGTCACACAGTTACTAGTCTTGCTGCACACCCACCCAACTGGGCGGCAGCTTTACAGTCATGTGCTCCACACCCACCCAACTGGGCGGCAGCTTTACAGTCATGTGCTCCACACGCACCCAACTGGGCGGCAGCTTTACAGTCATGTGCTCCACACCCACCCAACTGGGCGGCAGCTTTACAGTCATGTGCTCCACACCCACCCAACTGGGCGGCTGCTTTACAGTCATGTGCTCCACACCCACCCAACTGGGCGGCAGCTTTACAGTTATGTGCTCCACACCCACCCAACTGGGCGGCAGCTTTACAGTCATGTGCTCCACACCCACCCAACTGGGCGGCAGCTTTACAGTCATGTGTATGCATTACCTACAGTAAGCAAATTTTGGATACTTCGCTAAGATTTCGAGCAGCACATCATTATGAATGAAGTACTTACACATTTCATGGACACTATTGATGTTGTTATCTTTAAATTCCGCAATTTTTCACATTCCATTATATAATGATGCAAAGTATGCGAATAGTTCTGCTGACAGAGTTTACATTTAGTCAAATCTACATCAGATGTTACAAACTTCCAGAGGTACTTGTAGCTGAGCCTAAACCTAGCAGTGGTAACATCTAGAAGTCTGCTAACATTATTGGATGACCCATAGACGAGCGATTCATCAAAGTTTATACAATATTGTGAAATTGACAGTCAGTGTAGTAACATAAATTGGTAAATCATAAATATTGTAAGTTAAGAATCTGATGCATGTGTGTGTGTTGGGAGGGGCGGGGGTTATACCCTTGGTAAGCGAGAGTGGAAAGTAACCTTAGACGTACTGCGGTCAATGTGTTGGGGGGGGGGGGGGAGTTGGAGGGAGGGTGGGAGAGTCAAATCCACCCTCCAACATCTGGACATAGTACCACCAGCCTCCACAACACTCCATCAGCCTCCAGCTGATGCTTGTAGATGCCTCATCTAACCTCACCTATGTCACACATTAACCTACAGTTCCTGTGATATTTAAACTCCTCATCACAGTGGCGTCTCACCAATATAAACTGTATTGGATTTTTTCCCGAAATAGCTATATGCTGACTGGACGTGTATGTATGTATGTATGTATGTATGTATGTATGTATGTATGTATGTATGTATGTATGTATGTATGTATGTATGTATGTATGTATGTATGTATGTATGTATGTGTGTATGTATGTATGTATGTATGTATGTATGTATGTATGTATGTATGTATGTATGTATGTATGTATGTATGTATGTATGTATGTATGTATGTATGTGTGTATGTATGTATGTATGTATGTATGTATGTATGTATGTATGTATGTATGTATGTATGTATGTATGTATGTATGTATGTATGTATGTATGTATGTATGTATGTATGTATGTATGTATGTATGTATGTATGTATGTATGTATGTATTCCCAATCACGTTAAAGACTCCCCCTCTATCATCCAGTTTAAGAGAAAAACAACTATGTACTAAATAATCGACTCCTTGTAACTTTAATTATGCTGACCTTCCTATCTGTATTCAGACTGAGCCTACCATCATTATAGGTGATTATAACACTAGGCATAGGAATATTGGTAATTCGCAGTTCAGTAATCGTAACGGCAACCAACTGGTGTCACTATTAGGTAGTCACGATGATGCACAGATTGTGGGTGACCTTGAACCGACGCATATCTACGGAGGTATTCCTGATCTATGTCTCGGTTTCAACGTCTCCCACACCGTGTGCGCCTCGTCAATAGTGCCAGTTATGGCGTCTGATCATCTGCCCATATTAGCCACTGTAAGCATTGGCAGCTCTATCCTTCCTGGTGGAGTGTTCAAGCGGAAGAGGCTGGCTGTGCCCATCGATCAACGAGACAATCTTGTTGCTCATGTGTCAGAATGGTGCAGTCATCTGAGCCTTCATCAGTTGAAGATTTTAACAATGAGCTCACAGGTACTATCAACCAGTTTATAGAATCACTTGATCCATCGTCCAGGCCACGTAACCCAAATTACACTGGTCATAGCACTTATGTTTATTATAATGATTCTAAATTGCAGACACTAAAACGCACTGCCAGAATAATTGGACTAGCTTGTAGAAGGACCCGCACTGCTGAAATGCTTCGGCTCTTTCAAGCGGCTCTGGCTAAGGCCAGGGAACGTATGGTGGAGCTGAGGCAGACAGACTGGGAAACTTTTGTCCGTGGTCTCAATTCTCACACGCCACTAAGTCGGGCATGGAAGGATATCAACAAGATCAAAGGGAAAAATGCTGCAGAGATCTCGTACCCTAATCCTCTGCACAGAGCAAATGAGCTTGTTGATGCTTGGGCCACGACTTCCAGCTTTGACAGTCTTCCTCTACCCTCAAAGAATGAATTAAATAATAGATATACTGATAGGGCAAGGCTCCTTGACTTCATGCGTCATCAAGAGGATGACTGTGACATGCTTTTTACTGAATACAAACTAGATTCTGCTCTACATAAAGGCAAAGCTACATCACCCGGGGAGGATGGAGTTACTGACGGCATACTGCATATGCTTCTGCTAGTTCCAGGGAATACCTTTCTTCAATTGTATAATATGAGCTATGTAACTGGGGAGCTTCCTAAGTCATGGACCAACAGTGTTATTATTCCCATTCCTAAACCTCACCAGCCGAGTGCTTTTCGCCCAATCTCCCTCACTAGTTGTCTCTATAAGTGTCTTGAGAGGATGGTTCTCAACCGTCTCCTTTACAAAATTATTAATATGTTGTCTCCCCAGATATATGGCTTTATGCATGGAAAGAGTGTACATCACTGTATTACCACATTCCTCACCCTGCATACTGATAGGTCATACACCACTTTCCTAGATCTTAAGTCAGCCTTTGACATTGCTAACCCACACGTCATTCTGAGAGAACTTGCTAAAATAAATGTTGGAGGATGGCTTCTACGGTGGATAAGAGGCTATCTATCCAACAGGAAGTCATCTGTACTGTTCCATGGGCATAGGAGTGTAACGAGATTTTTTGAACTTGGCATCCCACAGGGAGGTGTCCTCAGTCCTACTCTGTTCAATGTGTTAATCAGTGCACTTTTAAACTTTGTAACTAGAAGGTCCAGCGAACACATCATTAGCTATGTGGATGATATACTGATCCACACCAATGGGTATACCAACACCCAAAATGTTCTGAACTCTGTATTGTCCACATGTCAGGAACTATGCTTAGTCATCTCAGTAGAGAAAACAAAGATCCTGAACCGACACCCACCCAGACGGGGTGGGGCCGTTCGCAAAATGCAGTTGGATGATGGCTCTCTGCTCGACTAGTTACCAGATACAAATACCTTGGTCTTGAGGTTCTACTGTACCGCAATGTTTAGCCAGACTGGGTCGCCAATGTAGAGAGAGGCTCCGTGCTCTCAAGGCTGTGGCAGGCTGTGGCAGGAAAACACAACTGTACTGTACAGTGTTATATATTTATTTCAATTTGAACAATTTTTAACATTAAAGGATACCTGGTTGATGGGGTTCTGGGAGTTCTTCTACTCCCCAAGCCCGGCCCGAGGCCAGGCTTGACTTGTGAGAGTTTGGTCCACTAGGCTGTTGCTTGGAGCGGCCCGCAGGCCCACATACCCACCACAGCCCGGTTGGTCCGGCACTCCTTGGAGGAATAAATCTAGTTTCCTCTTGAAAATGTCCCCGGTTGTTCCGGCAATATTTCTTATGCTTGCTGGGAGGACGTTGAACAACCGCGGACCTCTGATGTTTATACAGTGTTCTCTGATTGTGCCTATGGCACCTCTGCTCTTCACTGGTTCTATTCTACATTTTCTTCCATATCGTTCACTCCAGTACGTTGTTATTTTACTGTGTAGATTTGGTACTTGGCCCTCCAGTATCTTCCAGGTGTATATTATTTGATATCTCTCTCGTCTTCTTTCTAGTGAGTACATTTGGAGGGCTTTGAGACGATCCCAATAATTTAGGTGCTTTATTGCGTCTATGCGTGTCGTATATGTTCTCTGTATTCCCTCTATTTCAGCAATCTCTCCTGCTCTGAAGGGGGAAGTGAGTACTGAGCAGTACTCAAGACGGGACAACACAAGTGACTTGAAGAGTACAACCATTGTGATGGGATCCCTGGATTTGAAAGTTCTCGTAATCTATCCTATCATTTTTCTGGCTGTCGCAATATTTGCTTGGTTATGCTCCTTAAACGTTAGGTCGTCAGACATTATTATTCCCAAATCCATTACATGCTGTTTTAATACTATGGGTACATTTGATTGTGTTTTGTACTCTGTATTATGTTTAAGGTCCTCATTTTTACCGTACCTGAGTACCTGGAATTTATCACTGTTAAACATCATGTTATTTTCTGATGCCCAGTCGAAAACTTTATTAATATCAGCTTGAAGTTTTTCAATATCCTCAGCCGAGGTAATTTTCATACTGATTTTTGTGTCAAATCCTTTAATTAAATCCTTTAAAAAGGATAAATCCTTTAATTGGTTGAAATTGGTTTTAACATTCGAAATCTAATTTGTTGATGTTAAATAATATAATATGTTGATGTTGATAATATAAGGTTCAAATTTATTAAGATACATACTTCAAAAACTATTTCTATTTGATACCAACAGTATCACGTTAAGAGAAGCGTCTCGCCTTGCTAACCCAAGTATAAAATATATAAAGAAACGGTGCAACTGTACTGGTATCTGCAGTACAAATTTATGTCCCTATTTAAAAAAAAAAATAAACTGAACCAATCACTGCCACTCCTCACACCAATGCAACAATAAGGAGAGTGATAACAGTGCTTCACATTCGATAATGTTAAATTATTTAACAAATGACGAGATAATGAACATTGGAACAAATGTACAGCTCTCTGACCTTCATATAAAATCTGCATGTGACCTCATCAAACAAACTGTGCCAAGCCTAGAAGGCCTTCATGACCCAGCGTGGTAGCGGGACCTCTCCTGGCCAGTTACAATTGGTGAATTTATTCAAATTATCCAAGTTGATGGTTGTCACTGGGCCACCGTTTCCAACATTGGAGTAACTGGACAAATTAACATATACGACACCAGGCATAAATTACCATCCAAATCTACTGAAGTTATCTTGTATGCTCTTGCTAATTGCCAGGATGATAAGCTGATATGCAATATAATGAATGTCAGCAGACACAAGGACTCAAGTATTAGTGGGGTATATGCTGTGGCGTTTGCTGCATCACTTGCAAGTGGTGTAGATCCGGTGAACCTCGTATGATATGCAGAATGAGACAACATCTTCAAGAGAACTTTAAAGGAAAGTGTCTCATCTCATTCCCTGCAGCTCAGACACTGAGAAGAAAACGAATCATCCGGTCATGCTCGATGGAAGTGTACTGCATTTGCAGAAAGCTAAATGATTTGAAGCTGATGGTATGCTGTGAACGTTGCAATATTTGGCACCATGGATCATGTGTAGGTGTTACAGAATGTAATGATGATTCGTGGATTTGTTTCTTGTGCGCTAGCAAGTTGTAAATTATAATTTAAAATACTTAATTAATACATTATTATTATTATTATTATTATTATTATTATTATTATTATTATTATAACCTTACCAAATGCTTTGCTGAATCAAATAATGTTATTACTTTCAATGTGTTACAATAGCATAATTAAGTGCTGCAAGTGTCAGGTCTTTTATATAGTCGGTATTTGTTATATTCTGTACTCTTTTAATGTTATTTAAATTTCAAATATAAATAGTTTTTAAAGTATGTATCTTAATAAATTTGAACCTTATATTATTTAACATCAACAAATTAGATTTCGAATATTAAAACCAATTTCAACCAATTAAAGGATTTATTCTTTAATGTTAAAAATTGTTCAAACTGAAATAAATATATAACACTGTACGGTACAGTTGTGTTTAATTATGTTTTGCGATTCCTTTGGAAAAGGTATTTGTGCACCAAGTACTACTAGGTCATTATGAGATATGCTGAATGTTGTCAACATACCATCTGAATACGCTTCACTTTGTGTTAATCATTGAACGTCCTAATGATTAAGGTCCCCAAAAGGACTTAATCAGACCTCAGTGGATATTTTTACTCTCCCTCTCTCTCTCTCTCTCTCTCAGAGCATCCCTTTATGTGTTGTATGTGGGTGCTGAAGTTCAGTCTCTTGTCTATGTACCCAAGCAAACCCAAGCAAACTACTGTGGAAATGTGCAGGACAAACATATCAATTGTGACACTAGCTCTCCACATATAGCATTTGCTTAATTTAGAAACTGTACTTGTGGTCGATCTCGAACACATGTTGTTGATGTGACGATGTGTTATGAATTTTGTGGCTAGCTCCTCAAGATTGTAACTTGCTTAGATAAATAAATTGTGTGTTCAGTCCCTGAACCCATTATGTGATAAATTAACTAAACTAAAAACTATAGTATGGCGACGAAACCTGAACTGCATAATGTAAATAGGGATTAACCAGAAAAAGATATAGGTGAAGAATAACACCAGGTAACTGTAAAGCTGCCGCCCAGTTGGGTGGGTGTGGAGCACATGACTGTAAAGCTGCCGCCCAGTTGGGTGGGTGTGGAGCACATGACTGTAAAGCTGCCGCCCAGTTGGGTGGGTGTGCAGCAAGACTAGTAACTGTGTGACTCACCATAAATGTAAAGTGCCTTGTATAGTGACTGTTGTGAGCCTCTTGTTGAATCACTTGTGACACAAAAAATTACTGATGTGTGTATTTGTGTGGGTGATTAAATATGTATGTGTATTTATATATGTATACGTATGTATATGTACATGTATGCATAAGTATGTGAACATTAATAATTTTGTAACTAGCGTCAAAAGATTGTTATTTGCTTAGCTAAACGAACTAGAGGGTTCAGTTCCTGAACCGATTATGTGCCTCTGTAATCCTTTACACCACCGCCCACAGGATGGGTATTATGGGGTGCATAATAAAGAAAGAAAATGAATGGACCGAACCCCACAATTCATTTAGCTAAGCAAGATACAATCTTAATGAGCTAGTTACAAAATTCACTATAAGTCGTCAAATCATAAATGGGTTCGAGATCGACCACAAGTAGTGCATTATATAATTTATCAGTATTGTGCAGCCTGTGATCCCCGCCTGGCTGGATACTGATACCTAGGTAATTTTCATGTGTCCGGACACCGGCGATAAGATGGTATTATTTATTTAACTTAAGAGATATATATTTTTAAATGTTGTCACATTAACGACTACATCTTCCTTTCTTCTGACATATAGATTTTTAAGATTAATTAAAATATATGGAAACTAATTATACAATTTATTGGCTGGTGTGCAGGGCTTCACACTCTCAGAGCAAGCCATCAAGTAACTATCAAAACGCATATATCTTCGTTTTCACTTCAGTTATATTTATGACAAAGGATTTTAAATGTATCCTATATTTCTACCTTTCTGATGACATAAATACTTTCGTTAATTACAATATCTAGATCAAACTAATATTGATTTTCAAAAGGTTGTATATTTTCCATCAATGGAGAGCATCAGCCAAGAAGCCTTCTTTAAAATATGAATATCTTTCCTCACCTAATAAGACCTAATCTCTGAATAAAACGCAAAAAAAAAAAACCTGATTGTAACCTATCCACCGCTGCCCATTGGATGGGGGAGAGGGGGTTATGTGTAGGATAAACATATCAATTGTGACACTAGCCCTCCATATATGTCAGTTGCTTAAATTATAAACTGTACTTGTGGTCGGTCTCGAGCCCATTGTTGATGTGACAATGTGTATTGACTTTTGTAACTAGCTTATCAAGATTATAACTTGCTTGGCTATATGAATTGTGGGGCTCATTCCCTGAGCCCATTATGTGCCTCTGTAACACTCCACTATCGTCCATAGGATGGGTATGGCGTGCATAATAAATGAACTAAACTAAGCTCTGCCTTTTTGATAACATATATAATTATTAGCTTTATTTGTGAATCTCAATTAATTAAACAATATATCACAGAGCCTGTAGGGTTCGGTGAGATGAGCGAAGAGACATGGGAGATTTTACATAAGTACAGTACATGGTAGTTTAAGTAGCGAACGCATGTCAACGAATAACGAGTATATATAACAAAACCATTGTCCTATGAAGTCGATTTAACTTCCAAACATATATTTTTTAATTAATGTTAAATGTTTTCTGGCTAGTTATGTTAGATTTTATTAAAAATACGTATTCTACTTGTTAACATTATAATTTAAATTTGTGATAATTTGAGCAGAGAAGTACGACAACTGGATATGCCAACAAACACTTTCCAAACAACGATATATCTTGGATAAGTCGCTCCACAACATTGCTGCTTGGACCATCGACTTCTTTTGATGCTACTTATTTCATAATGAAATTATATTAGTTTGGAATAAATATATGTTTTCTCATGTTCTGCATTCAGCACCCACATTATAGTGAGTAAATATACCATATTACTTCAGTACTTAAATAATGCTAAGAGGGTTTGAGTAGCTTTGGGTATTTAGTGCACAGAATCTCCAATAGATGGGGCGAGAGTCGCCCCATCTCTCTCACCCGAGAGAGAGTCGAAACTTAATTTAAAATTGATATATCTTTGTTCTCGAACATGATATATTTCATTTGGTGCAATTATAATAATGTTCATATATCGGTCTTTCTGGAGGCATATAAGATTTTAGGCTTTATTAGCGTATCTTTGTTAATTATACAATATATCGGCAAGTGCGTAGGCGTCTGCACTCCATGCCCGACAAGCTACTGAGCGCTACTATAAAAACATATGTATCTTCACTTGAGCTATAAATATGTCTATTGTAATGTATTTAAAATGAAGCTCTTATTTCTATCTTGCTTAAGACTTATAAAACATTTGTGTTTATTAACGAATTTACGTGAAATAAACATTGATCTGAGAGAGAGTTGCTCTGTCGTTCAGTCTGTACGGGGTGGGAGCTCCGTAATTTTTAAAATACAATAATCTTCATTAGAAATTTAAATATGTCTATAGCAAAGTGTTTAAAGTGAAGCTTATATGTCTGTCTTTCTTGAGACATATAAAACATATATGTTTACTAACGAATTCACGTGAAATAAACATTGTTCTGAGAGAGAGTTGCTCGGTCGATCGATCTGTCCGGGGTCGGAGCTCGGCTATTATAAAAGTACACGTATCTTCGGTTTAAATTTAAATATGCCCATGGTAAGGTATTTAGAATGAAGCTTATATTTCTATCTTTCTTGTGACATATAAAACTTTTACGTTTATTAAGGAATCTGCGTGAAATAGGCATGGTTCTGAGATGAATGCTGCGGTTTTCGAGCTCGACGCGCGGCAATGGACGCCATATACACATCCAGTGGGTGTTATTGGACCCCATACCCATTTTATGGGTGGTTGGAGCCCCATACCCATTCTATGGGTGGTTGGAGCCCCATACCCATCCTGTGGGTTGTAGTGGACGCCATACTCATCCTGTGGGTGGTATTGGTCCCCATACCCTTCCTGTGGGTGGATGTGATCCCCATACTCATCCTCTGGGTGGATGTGACCCTCATACCCATCCTGTGGGTGGTATTGCACCCCTTACTCACCTAACAGGTGGTAGTGGACAATATACCGATCCTGTAGTTGGTATAGTAGACACAATACCATCCTGTTTAGAGTAGTTTACCCCATAGACATTCCAATGAACCATCGTTTTCTGTTAGCGTTCCTACAAAACATCCTTTAACGATTTGTAAAGCACCAACTATGGTATATAATATTGATTGGTGAAGGACTGTTATTCTATGTAATAATTTTTAGTGCTTATTATAATTTACTAAGAACAACTAATATTTCTCAAAACAAAACTACGAACCTTCAATAGGAAGTAACTGATCTATAATATTCTAAGAGCATGGACAATAGTAGGTAAATTTCACAACCCATGTGGGACCTGAAAAGTACAATTTTCCTTATAATTGAACCAATCACGACTATTCTGCTATCTAGGTTGACGGACGGGTACTGTGAGACGCAAGTTGGTACGTGAGGAAGAGTTTGGGCCTTGGAAAAAAAAGTAACTGGGAATATATCACATATTTACTAATTCATATTCAACATATTGACTTTAAGCATTAAGTCATATATGTGCTGTCTTGTGTGAGAACGGGTTGCAGGAAGCCGCCCGTAACAGCTGTCTAACGCCCAGGTACATATTTACTGCTAGGTAACAGGGGCATCAGAATGATAGAAACTCTGCTGATTTCCGTTTGTTCCATCACCGGGAAATGGCATGAGCTAGGATTACGAGTCGAGAGCGACGTCCACTCAGCTATAAAGCCCCCTAGTTTGTGTATTGGTGCAAAAGAGTATTTGGGAGAGGTTAATGGAAAGGAATGATGTTTGGTGGCCTTGAAGGCTTTGGAGTTGGCAGTTATGAATTTAAGTATTTATTTTTTTAAGATAGGATATATAAGCAAAAGACGTTGCAAGATATAGTAAGAAAAGTTTTTCTGACTGAGGTAAGGTACTGTCTGATTGACTTGTATGTTAGGAAAAAAAATACATATTAGAAACTTAGATGATCTTTTGAAATGTTTCTTAGCAAATAGTTGCAAATTTTTGTGTAAAAAGCATTTGGTTACCGTACCCTAAACAAACACACGTGAGCAAAATTAGTCCTCGGGATTCAGAGAGAGTGAGCAGCGAAATAGTAACAAAAAATGTGACAATGAGGGGAAACTATGTCATTCAAACGTTAACCATATAAATTACAGTAACACTAACCGAGCGTCCACATACATATTCCAATCAATTTACATAAATAGACATTCACTAATATATTCCTTTAAAATGGACAC
>NC_091198.1:1258239-1274645 GCF_040958095.1 Procambarus clarkii | reverse complement strand
CCCCTGTGAGTGTCCGGGTGAGTGTGTGTCCGGTTATACCTGTGGGTCCACGAGGCCATCTGTGTCCCCTCAGATGGTCTCCCTTATCACAGTCTATGGGTGTGTGTGAGTGTCCCTGTGAGTGTTCGGGTGAGGGTGTGTGAGTGTGTGAGTGTCCGGGTTTATGTGAGGTTTGGTTCCTGGAACAATCCTTCCTCCCCCCCTCCCCAAATCTCCTCCCTTATTCCCACCGTGGGTTCGAATCCCAGGTGATTAGACCTGCCCTAAGTCCATGGATCCAAGGTATCCATCCGTGGGCCCAACGGATTTCACCCCTTCCCCACTTTCCAAGGGCCAGGTCAATTCTAGCTATCCAGGGAACCTGTCGAAACAGAGGCAGCTACAGGAGGGGACACACAAATATTTGTGTCCTGCAGTTACACAACCGTTCCGACAGGCTCGATCGCAATCTATCCAGATGAGAACTCGTTCTCTTCCGACTAGACCACGCTGGAGTCGCTGTATGTCTCAAATTTGGTGCCTGTATTTATAGTTAGTATTTTTGGTGTATTAATTGATTTGTTTTAATTTTTTAATTACTTAGTTAGAGAGATTTAGGGAGTTGGGGGGGGGGGGGGGAACGGGTTGCGTGTGTAGTGGATTGTCGAGATCGTGGTTGGTTAGTATTTATGTAGTTGTGTTCACCTAGTTGTGCTTGCGAGGGTTGAGCTCTCCTCTTTCGGCCCGCCTCTCAACTGTCAATCAATCAATTATTACTAACTAATAAAAATTATTCCACACACACACATCCAGGAAGCCGCCCGTAACAGCTGTCTAACGCCCAGGTACATATTTACTGCTAGGTAACAGGGGCATCAGAATGATAGAAACTCTGCTGATTTCCGTTTGTTCCATCACCGGGAAATGGCATGAGCTAGGATTACGAGTCGAGAGCGACGTCCACTCAGCTATAAAGCCCCCTAGTTTGTGTATTGGTGCAAAAGAGTATTTGGGAGAGGTTAATGGAAAGGAATGATGTTTGGTGGCCTTGAAGGCTTTGGAGTTGGCAGTTATGAATTTAAGTATTTATTTTTTTAAGATAGGATATATAAGCAAAAGACGTTGCGAGATATAGTAAGAAAAGTTTTTCTGACTGAGGTAAGGTACTGTCTGATTGACTTGTATGTTAGGAAAAAGAATACATATTAGAAACTTAGATGATCTTTTGAAATGTTTCTTAGCAAATAGTTGCAAATTTTTGTGTAAAAAGCATTTGGTTACCGTACCCTAAACAAACACACGTGAGCAAAATTAGTCCACGGGATTCAGAGAGAGTGAGCAGCGAAATAGTAACAAAAAATGTGACAATGAGGGGAAACTATGTCATTCAAACGTTAACCATATAAATTACAGTAACACTAACCGAGCGTCCACATACATATTCCAATCAATTTACATAAATAGACATTCACTAATATATTCCTTTAAAATGGACACATGCAGATAGTTACAGTACACATGTCATATCAATTACTGGTACACATAAACACTCATAGCTGGACGTGTCTGTCGATCTTGACAATAGTAGACATGTAATAAAAAATGTGACAATAATGGGAAATTATGTCATTCAATCGTATAAATTTTAACCATATAAATTACAGTAATACTAATTGCGGGCACACGTACATATGTCAATCAATTTACATAAATAAACATTCACTAATGTGTACCTTTAAAATGGACACATACAGATAATTACCGTACACATGTCAGTTCAATTACAGGTACACATAAACACACATAGCTTCACGTGTCTGTCGGTCTTGACAATAGTACACATGGATACGCACACAAAACAGTCCATTATCAATTAACGTGTGTGTGTGTGTGTATTTATTTTCTCTTTGTATTTACTATATGTATCAGCAGAATCGAGTTATTAGCTCTTGGAACCCGCCTATCAAATATATGTATTTTTTTCTTTTTTATATCTACTACATCTATTTCTCTCTAACACAAACACACACACACACACACACACACACACACAAACTGGAGGCCTACCGTCTAAACGGAGAGAGTTCGTTGGCTATAATGCTAATGGTCCCCGATCGAATCTCAGTTGATGCAATAGCAAACTCAACTCAAAAACTGCAAACTGAATACTCACACCCTAAAAGTGACTCGAACCCATACTGCCAGGAGCAACGCAACTGGTATGTACAGGACGCCTTAATCCGCTTGTGTCCATTTTAAAAGAATATATTAGTGAATGTTTATTTATGTAAATTGATTGCAATATGTTTCATTCCAATCATACATATTCCAATCAATTTACATAAATTTAATTTAAAAGTATGATTCCAATCATATGACATATGTCAAGCGGATTAATGCATCGTGTACATGCCAGTTGCGTTGCTCCTGGCAGTATGGGTTCGAGTCACTTCTGGGGTGTGAGTTTTCAGTTGCATATTAAATAAGTTTTCAGTTGCATATTAAATAATAAATATTTATTTATTAAATTTTTAATTTATTTTTTATTAAAATAATTATTTAATAATTGAATAAAATATTAATTAAAAAAATGATTTATTTATTTTTTAAAATTAAATACTAAATAATAAATTAAATATTGATATATACTTGTGGGTCCAGGAGGCCATCTGTGTCCCCTCAGATGGTCTCCCTTATCACAGTTTGTGTCTATGGATGTGTGTCTGTGTGTGAGTGTGTATATCCCTGTGAGTGTCCGGGTGAATGTGAGTGCCCCTGTGAGTGTCCGGGTGAGTGTGTGTCCGGTTATACCTGTGGGTCCACGAGGCCATCTGTGTCCCCTCAGATGGTCTCCCTTATCACAGTCTATGGGTGTGTGTGAGTGTCCCTGTGAGTGTTCGGGTGAGGGTGTGTGAGTGTGTGAGTGTCCGGGTTTATGTGAGGTTTGGTTCCTGGAACAATCCTTCCTCCCCCCCTCCCCAAATCTCCTCCCTTATTCCCACCGTGGGTTCGAATCCCAGGTGATTAGACCTGCCCTAAGTCCATGGATCCAAGGTATCCATCCGTGGGCCCAACGGATTTCACCCCTTCCCCACTTTCCAAGGGCCAGGTCAATTCTAGCTATCCAGGGAACCTGTCGAAACAGAGGCAGCTACAGGAGGGGACACACAAATATTTGTGTCCTGCAGTTACACAACCGTTCCGACAGGCTCGATCGCAATCTATCCAGATGAGAACTCGTTCTCTTCCGACTAGACCACGCTGGAGTCGCTGTATGTCTCAAATTTGGTGCCTGTATTTATAGTTAGTATTTTTGGTGTATTAATTGATTTGTTTTAATTTTTTAATTACTTAGTTAGAGAGATTTAGGGAGTTGGGGGGGGGGGGGAACGGGTTGCGTGTGTAGTGGATTGTCGAGATCGTGGTTGGTTAGTATTTATGTAGTTGTGTTCACCTAGTTGTGCTTGCGAGGGTTGAGCTCTCCTCTTTCGGCCCGCCTCTCAACTGTCAATCAATCAATTATTACTAACTAATAAAAATTATTCCACACACACACATCCAGGAAGCCGCCCGTAACAGCTGTCTAACGCCCAGGTACATATTTACTGCTAGGTAACAGGGGCATCAGAATGATAGAAACTCTGCTGATTTCCGTTTGTTCCATCACCGGGAAATGGCATGAGCTAGGATTACGAGTCGAGAGCGACGTCCACTCAGCTATAAAGCCCCCTAGTTTGTGTATTGGTGCAAAAGAGTATTTGGGAGAGGTTAATGGAAAGGAATGATGTTTGGTGGCCTTGAAGGCTTTGGAGTTGGCAGTTATGAATTTAAGTATTTATTTTTTTAAGATAGGATATATAAGCAAAAGACGTTGCGAGATATAGTAAGAAAAGTTTTTCTGACTGAGGTAAGGTACTGTCTGATTGACTTGTATGTTAGGAAAAAGAATACATATTAGAAACTTAGATGATCTTTTGAAATGTTTCTTAGCAAATAGTTGCAAATTTTTGTGTAAAAAGCATTTGGTTACCGTACCCTAAACAAACACACGTGAGCAAAATTAGTCCACGGGATTCAGAGAGAGTGAGCAGCGAAATAGTAACAAAAAATGTGACAATGAGGGGAAACTATGTCATTCAAACGTTAACCATATAAATTACAGTAACACTAACCGAGCGTCCACATACATATTCCAATCAATTTACATAAATAGACATTCACTAATATATTCCTTTAAAATGGACACATGCAGATAGTTACAGTACACATGTCATATCAATTACTGGTACACATAAACACTCATAGCTGGACGTGTCTGTCGATCTTGACAATAGTAGACATGTAATAAAAAATGTGACAATAATGGGAAATTATGTCATTCAATCGTATAAATTTTAACCATATAAATTACAGTAATACTAATTGCGGGCACACGTACATATGTCAATCAATTTACATAAATAAACATTCACTAATGTGTACCTTTAAAATGGACACATACAGATAATTACCGTACACATGTCAGTTCAATTACAGGTACACATAAACACACATAGCTTCACGTGTCTGTCGGTCTTGACAATAGTACACATGGATACGCACACAAAACAGTCCATTATCAATTAACGTGTGTGTGTGTGTGTATTTATTTTCTCTTTGTATTTACTATATGTATCAGCAGAATCGAGTTATTAGCTCTTGGAACCCGCCTATCAAATATATGTATTTTTTTCTTTTTTATATCTACTACATCTATTTCTCTCTAACACAAACACACACACACACACACACACACACACACACATGGAGGCCTACCGTCTAAACGGAGAGAGTTCGTTGGCTATAATGCTAATGGTCCCCGATCGAATCTCAGTTGATGCAATAGCAAACTCAACTCAAAAACTGCAAACTGAATACTCACACCCTAAAAGTGACTCGAACCCATACTGCCAGGAGCAACGCAACTGGTATGTACAGGACGCCTTAATCCGCTTGTGTCCATTTTAAAAGAATATATTAGTGAATGTTTATTTATGTAAATTGATTGCAATATGTTTCATTCCAATCATACATATTCCAATCAATTTACATAAATTTAATTTAAAAGTATGATTCCAATCATTGACATATGTCAAGCGGATTAATGCATCGTGTACATGCCAGTTGCGTTGCTCCTGGCAGTATGGGTTCGAGTCACTTCTGGGGTGTGAGTTTTCAGTTGCATATTAAATAAGTTTTCAGTTGCATATTAAATAATAAATATTTATTTATTAAATTTAATTTATTTATTTATTAAAATAATTATTTAATAATTGAATAAAATATTAATTAAAAAAATGATTTATTTATTTTTTAAAATTAAATACTAAATAATAAATTAAATATTGATATATACTTGTGGGTCCAGGAGGCCATCTGTGTCCCCTCAGATGGTCTCCCTTATCACAGTTTGTGTCTATGGATGTGTGTCTGTGTGTGAGTGTGTATATCCCTGTGAGTGTCCGGGTGAATGTGAGTGCCCCTGTGAGTGTCCGGGTGAGTGTGTGTCCGGTTATACCTGTGGGTCCACGAGGCCATCTGTGTCCCCTCAGATGGTCTCCCTTATCACAGTCTATGGGTGTGTGTGAGTGTCCCTGTGAGTGTTCGGGTGAGGGTGTGTGAGTGTGTGAGTGTCCGGGTTTATGTGAGGTTTGGTTCCTGGAACAATCCTTCCTCCCCCCCTCCCCAAATCTCCTCCCTTATTCCCACCGTGGGTTCGAATCCCAGGTGATTAGACCTGCCCTAAGTCCATGGATCCAAGGTATCCATCCGTGGGCCCAACGGATTTCACCCCTTCCCCACTTTCCAAGGGCCAGGTCAATTCTAGCTATCCAGGGAACCTGTCGAAACAGAGGCAGCTACAGGAGGGGACACACAAATATTTGTGTCCTGCAGTTACACAACCGTTCCGACAGGCTCGATCGCAATCTATCCAGATGAGAACTCGTTCTCTTCCGACTAGACCACGCTGGAGTCGCTGTATGTCTCAAATTTGGTGCCTGTATTTATAGTTAGTATTTTTGGTGTATTAATTGATTTGTTTTAATTTTTTAATTACTTAGAGAGAGATTTAGGGAGTTGGGGGGGGGGGGGGGAACGGGTTGCGTGTGTAGTGGATTGTCGAGATCGTGGTTGGTTAGTATTTATGTAGTTGTGTTCACCTAGTTGTGCTTGCGAGGGTTGAGCTCTCCTCTTTCGGCCCGCCTCTCAACTGTCAATCAATCAATTATTACTAACTAATAAAAATTATTCCACACACACACATCCAGGAAGCCGCCCGTAACAGCTGTCTAACGCCCAGGTACATATTTACTGCTAGGTAACAGGGGCATCAGAATGATAGAAACTCTGCTGATTTCCGTTTGTTCCATCACCGGGAAATGGCATGAGCTAGGATTACGAGTCGAGAGCGACGTCCACTCAGCTATAAAGCCCCCTAGTTTGTGTATTGGTGCAAAAGAGTATTTGGGAGAGGTTAATGGAAAGGAATGATGTTTGGTGGCCTTGAAGGCTTTGGAGTTGGCAGTTATGAATTTAAGTATTTATTTTTTTAAGATAGGATATATAAGCAAAAGACGTTGCGAGATATAGTAAGAAAAGTTTTTCTGACTGAGGTAAGGTACTGTCTGATTGACTTGTATGTTAGGAAAAAGAATACATATTAGAAACTTAGATGATCTTTTGAAATGTTTCTTAGCAAATAGTTGCAAATTTTTGTGTAAAAAGCATTTGGTTACCGTACCCTAAACAAACACACGTGAGCAAAATTAGTCCACGGGATTCAGAGAGAGTGAGCAGCGAAATAGTAACAAAAAATGTGACAATGAGGGGAAACTATGTCATTCAAACGTTAACCATATAAATTACAGTAACACTAACCGAGCGTCCACATACATATTCCAATCAATTTACATAAATAGACATTCACTAATATATTCCTTTAAAATGGACACATGCAGATAGTTACAGTACACATGTCATATCAATTACTGGTACACATAAACACTCATAGCTGGACGTGTCTGTCGATCTTGACAATAGTAGACATGTAATAAAAAATGTGACAATAATGGGAAATTATGTCATTCAATCGTATAAATTTTAACCATATAAATTACAGTAATACTAATTGCGGGCACACGTACATATGTCAATCAATTTACATAAATAAACATTCACTAATGTGTACCTTTAAAATGGACACATACAGATAATTACCGTACACATGTCAGTTCAATTACAGGTACACATAAACACACATAGCTTCACGTGTCTGTCGGTCTTGACAATAGTACACATGGATACGCACACAAAACAGTCCATTATCAATTAACGTGTGTGTGTGTGTGTATTTATTTTCTCTTTGTATTTACTATATGTATCAGCAGAATCGAGTTATTAGCTCTTGGAACCCGCCTATCAAATATATGTATTTTTTTCTTTTTATATCTACTACATCTATTTCTCTCTAACACAAACACACACACACACACACACACACACACACACACTGGAGGCCTACCGTCTAAACGGAGAGAGTTCGTTGGCTATAATGCTAATGGTCCCCGATCGAATCTCAGTTGATGCAATAGCAAACTCAACTCAAAAACTGCAAACTGAATACTCACACCCTAAAAGTGACTCGAACCCATACTGCCAGGAGCAACGCAACTGGTATGTACAGGACGCCTTAATCCGCTTGTGTCCATTTTAAAAGAATATATTAGTGAATGTTTATTTATGTAAATTGATTGCAATATGTTTCATTCCAATCATACATATTCCAATCAATTTACATAAATTTAATTTAAAAGTATGATTCCAATCATACATATTCCAATCTTGACATATGTCAAGCGGATTAATGCATCGTGTACATGCCAGTTGCGTTGCTCCTGGCAGTATGGGTTCGAGTCACTTCTGGGGTGTGAGTTTTCAGTTGCATATTAAATAAGTTTTCAGTTGCATATTAAATAATAAATATTTATTTATTAAATTTAATTTATTTATTTATTAAAATAATTATTTAATAATTGAATAAAATATTAATTAAAAAAATGATTTATTTATTTTTTAAAATTAAATACTAAATAATAAATTAAATATTGATATATACTTGTGGGTCCAGGAGGCCATCTGTGTCCCCTCAGATGGTCTCCCTTATCACAGTTTGTGTCTATGGATGTGTGTCTGTGTGTGAGTGTGTATATCCCTGTGAGTGTCCGGGTGAATGTGAGTGCCCCTGTGAGTGTCCGGGTGAGTGTGTGTCCGGTTATACCTGTGGGTCCACGAGGCCATCTGTGTCCCCTCAGATGGTCTCCCTTATCACAGTCTATGGGTGTGTGTGAGTGTCCCTGTGAGTGTTCGGGTGAGGGTGTGTGAGTGTGTGAGTGTCCGGGTTTATGTGAGGTTTGGTTCCTGGAACAATCCTTCCTCCCCCCCTCCCCAAATCTCCTCCCTTATTCCCACCGTGGGTTCGAATCCCAGGTGATTAGACCTGCCCTAAGTCCATGGATCCAAGGTATCCATCCGTGGGCCCAACGGATTTCACCCCTTCCCCACTTTCCAAGGGCCAGGTCAATTCTAGCTATCCAGGGAACCTGTCGAAACAGAGGCAGCTACAGGAGGGGACACACAAATATTTGTGTCCTGCAGTTACACAACCGTTCCGACAGGCTCGATCGCAATCTATCCAGATGAGAACTCGTTCTCTTCCGACTAGACCACGCTGGAGTCGCTGTATGTCTCAAATTTGGTGCCTGTATTTATAGTTAGTATTTTTGGTGTATTAATTGATTTGTTTTAATTTTTTAATTACTTAGTTAGAGAGATTTAGGGAGTTGGGGGGGGGGGGGGAACGGGTTGCGTGTGTAGTGGATTGTCGAGATCGTGGTTGGTTAGTATTTATGTAGTTGTGTTCACCTAGTTGTGCTTGCGAGGGTTGAGCTCTCCTCTTTCGGCCCGCCTCTCAACTGTCAATCAATCAATTATTACTAACTAATAAAAATTATTCCACACACACACATCCAGGAAGCCGCCCGTAACAGCTGTCTAACGCCCAGGTACATATTTACTGCTAGGTAACAGGGGCATCAGAATGATAGAAACTCTGCTGATTTCCGTTTGTTCCATCACCGGGAAATGGCATGAGCTAGGATTACGAGTCGAGAGCGACGTCCACTCAGCTATAAAGCCCCCTAGTTTGTGTATTGGTGCAAAAGAGTATTTGGGAGAGGTTAATGGAAAGGAATGATGTTTGGTGGCCTTGAAGGCTTTGGAGTTGGCAGTTATGAATTTAAGTATTTATTTTTTTAAGATAGGATATATAAGCAAAAGACGTTGCGAGATATAGTAAGAAAAGTTTTTCTGACTGAGGTAAGGTACTGTCTGATTGACTTGTATGTTAGGAAAAAGAATACATATTAGAAACTTAGATGATCTTTTGAAATGTTTCTTAGCAAATAGTTGCAAATTTTTGTGTAAAAAGCATTTGGTTACCGTACCCTAAACAAACACACGTGAGCAAAATTAGTCCACGGGATTCAGAGAGAGTGAGCAGCGAAATAGTAACAAAAAATGTGACAATGAGGGGAAACTATGTCATTCAAACGTTAACCATATAAATTACAGTAACACTAACCGAGCGTCCACATACATATTCCAATCAATTTACATAAATAGACATTCACTAATATATTCCTTTAAAATGGACACATGCAGATAGTTACAGTACACATGTCATATCAATTACTGGTACACATAAACACTCATAGCTGGACGTGTCTGTCGATCTTGACAATAGTAGACATGTAATAAAAAATGTGACAATAATGGGAAATTATGTCATTCAATCGTATAAATTTTAACCATATAAATTACAGTAATACTAATTGCGGGCACACGTACATATGTCAATCAATTTACATAAATAAACATTCACTAATGTGTACCTTTAAAATGGACACATACAGATAATTACCGTACACATGTCAGTTCAATTACAGGTACACATAAACACACATAGCTTCACGTGTCTGTCGGTCTTGACAATAGTACACATGGATACGCACACAAAACAGTCCATTATCAATTAACGTGTGTGTGTGTATTTATTTTCTCTTTGTATTTACTATATGTATCAGCAGAATCGAGTTATTAGCTCTTGGAACCCGCCTATCAAATATATGTATTTTTTTTTTTTTTATCTACTACATCTATTTCTCTCTAACACAAACACACACACACACACACACACACACAAACTGGAGGCCTACCGTCTAAACGGAGAGAGTTCGTTGGCTATAATGCTAATGGTCCCCGATCGAATCTCAGTTGATGCAATAGCAAACTCAACTCAAAAACTGCAAACTGAATACTCACACCCTAAAAGTGACTCGAACCCATACTGCCAGGAGCAACGCAACTGGTATGTACAGGACGCCTTAATCCGCTTGTGTCCATTTTAAAAGAATATATTAGTGAATGTTTATTTATGTAAATTGATTGCAATATGTTTCATTCCAATCATACATATTCCAATCAATTTACATAAATTTAATTTAAAAGTATGATTCCAATCATATGACATATGTCAAGCGGATTAATGCATCGTGTACATGCCAGTTGCGTTGCTCCTGGCAGTATGGGTTCGAGTCACTTCTGGGGTGTGAGTTTTCAGTTGCATATTAAATAAGTTTTCAGTTGCATATTAAATAATAAATATTTATTTATTAAATTTAATTTATTTATTTATTAAAATAATTATTTAATAATTGAATAAAATATTAATTAAAAAAATGATTTATTTATTTTTTAAAATTAAATACTAAATAATAAATTAAATATTGATATATACTTGTGGGTCCAGGAGGCCATCTGTGTCCCCTCAGATGGTCTCCCTTATCACAGTTTGTGTCTATGGATGTGTGTCTGTGTGTGAGTGTGTATATCCCTGTGAGTGTCCGGGTGAATGTGAGTGCCCCTGTGAGTGTCCGGGTGAGTGTGTGTCCGGTTATACCTGTGGGTCCACGAGGCCATCTGTGTCCCCTCAGATGGTCTCCCTTATCACAGTCTATGGGTGTGTGTGAGTGTCCCTGTGAGTGTTCGGGTGAGGGTGTGTGAGTGTGTGAGTGTCCGGGTTTATGTGAGGTTTGGTTCCTGGAACAATCCTTCCTCCCCCCCTCCCCAAATCTCCTCCCTTATTCCCACCGTGGGTTCGAATCCCAGGTGATTAGACCTGCCCTAAGTCCATGGATCCAAGGTATCCATCCGTGGGCCCAACGGATTTCACCCCTTCCCCACTTTCCAAGGGCCAGGTCAATTCTAGCTATCCAGGGAACCTGTCGAAACAGAGGCAGCTACAGGAGGGGACACACAAATATTTGTGTCCTGCAGTTACACAACCGTTCCGACAGGCTCGATCGCAATCTATCCAGATGAGAACTCGTTCTCTTCCGACTAGACCACGCTGGAGTCGCTGTATGTCTCAAATTTGGTGCCTGTATTTATAGTTAGTATTTTTGGTGTATTAATTGATTTGTTTTAATTTTTTAATTACTTAGTTAGATTTAGGGAGTTGGGGGGGGGGGGGGGAACGGGTTGCGTGTGTAGTGGATTGTCGAGATCGTGGTTGGTTAGTATTTATGTAGTTGTGTTCACCTAGTTGTGCTTGCGAGGGTTGAGCTCTCCTCTTTCGGCCCGCCTCTCAACTGTCAATCAATCAATTATTACTAACTAATAAAAATTATTCCACACACACACATCCAGGAAGCCGCCCGTAACAGCTGTCTAACGCCCAGGTACATATTTACTGCTAGGTAACAGGGGCATCAGAATGATAGAAACTCTGCTGATTTCCGTTTGTTCCATCACCGGGAAATGGCATGAGCTAGGATTACGAGTCGAGAGCGACGTCCACTCAGCTATAAAGCCCCCTAGTTTGTGTATTGGTGCAAAAGAGTATTTGGGAGAGGTTAATGGAAAGGAATGATGTTTGGTGGCCTTGAAGGCTTTGGAGTTGGCAGTTATGAATTTAAGTATTTATTTTTTTAAGATAGGATATATAAGCAAAAGACGTTGCGAGATATAGTAAGAAAAGTTTTTCTGACTGAGGTAAGGTACTGTCTGATTGACTTGTATGTTAGGAAAAAGAATACATATTAGAAACTTAGATGATCTTTTGAAATGTTTCTTAGCAAATAGTTGCAAATTTTTGTGTAAAAAGCATTTGGTTACCGTACCCTAAACAAACACACGTGAGCAAAATTAGTCCACGGGATTCAGAGAGAGTGAGCAGCGAAATAGTAACAAAAAATGTGACAATGAGGGGAAACTATGTCATTCAAACGTTAACCATATAAATTACAGTAACACTAACCGAGCGTCCACATACATATTCCAATCAATTTACATAAATAGACATTCACTAATATATTCCTTTAAAATGGACACATGCAGATAGTTACAGTACACATGTCATATCAATTACTGGTACACATAAACACTCATAGCTGGACGTGTCTGTCGATCTTGACAATAGTAGACATGTAATAAAAAATGTGACAATAATGGGAAATTATGTCATTCAATCGTATAAATTTTAACCATATAAATTACAGTAATACTAATTGCGGGCACACGTACATATGTCAATCAATTTACATAAATAAACATTCACTAATGTGTACCTTTAAAATGGACACATACAGATAATTACCGTACACATGTCAGTTCAATTACAGGTACACATAAACACACATAGCTTCACGTGTCTGTCGGTCTTGACAATAGTACACATGGATACGCACACAAAACAGTCCATTATCAATTAACGTGTGTGTGTGTGTGTGTGTGTATTTATTTTCCTTTGTATTTACTATATGTATCAGCAGAATCGAGTTATTAGCTCTTGGAACCCGCCTATCAAATATATGTATTTTTTTCTTTTTATATCTACTACATCTATTTCTCTCTAACACAAACACACACACACACACACACACACACACACACTGGAGGCCTACCGTCTAAACGGAGAGAGTTCGTTGGCTATAATGCTAATGGTCCCCGATCGAATCTCAGTTGATGCAATAGCAAACTCAACTCAAAAACTGCAAACTGAATACTCACACCCTAAAAGTGACTCGAACCCATACTGCCAGGAGCAACGCAACTGGTATGTACAGGACGCCTTAATCCGCTTGTGTCCATTTTAAAAGAATATATTAGTGAATGTTTATTTATGTAAATTGATTGCAATATGTTTCATTCCAATCATACATATTCCAATCAATTTACATAAATTTAATTTAAAAGTATGATTCCAATCATACATGACATATGTCAAGCGGATTAATGCATCGTGTACATGCCAGTTGCGTTGCTCCTGGCAGTATGGGTTCGAGTCACTTCTGGGGTGTGAGTTTTCAGTTGCATATTAAATAAGTTTTCAGTTGCATATTAAATAATAAATATTTATTTATTAAATTTAATTTATTTATTTATTAAAATAATTATTTAATAATTGAATAAAATATTAATTAAAAAAATGATTTATTTATTTTTTAAAATTAAATACTAAATAATAAATTAAATATTGATATATACTTGTGGGTCCAGGAGGCCATCTGTGTCCCCTCAGATGGTCTCCCTTATCACAGTTTGTGTCTATGGATGTGTGTCTGTGTGTGAGTGTGTATATCCCTGTGAGTGTCCGGGTGAATGTGAGTGCCCCTGTGAGTGTCCGGGTGAGTGTGTGTCCGGTTATACCTGTGGGTCCACGAGGCCATCTGTGTCCCCTCAGATGGTCTCCCTTATCACAGTCTATGGGTGTGTGTGAGTGTCCCTGTGAGTGTTCGGGTGAGGGTGTGTGAGTGTGTGAGTGTCCGGGTTTATGTGAGGTTTGGTTCCTGGAACAATCCTTCCTCCCCCCCTCCCCAAATCTCCTCCCTTATTCCCACCGTGGGTTCGAATCCCAGGTGATTAGACCTGCCCTAAGTCCATGGATCCAAGGTATCCATCCGTGGGCCCAACGGATTTCACCCCTTCCCCACTTTCCAAGGGCCAGGTCAATTCTAGCTATCCAGGGAACCTGTCGAAACAGAGGCAGCTACAGGAGGGGACACACAAATATTTGTGTCCTGCAGTTACACAACCGTTCCGACAGGCTCGATCGCAATCTATCCAGATGAGAACTCGTTCTCTTCCGACTAGACCACGCTGGAGTCGCTGTATGTCTCAAATTTGGTGCCTGTATTTATAGTTAGTATTTTTGGTGTATTAATTGATTTGTTTTAATTTTTTAATTACTTAGTTAGAGAGATTTAGGGAGTTGGGGGGGGGGGGGAACGGGTTGCGTGTGTAGTGGATTGTCGAGATCGTGGTTGGTTAGTATTTATGTAGTTGTGTTCACCTAGTTGTGCTTGCGAGGGTTGAGCTCTCCTCTTTCGGCCCGCCTCTCAACTGTCAATCAATCAATTATTACTAACTAATAAAAATTATTCCACACACACACATCCAGGAAGCCGCCCGTAACAGCTGTCTAACGCCCAGGTACATATTTACTGCTAGGTAACAGGGGCATCAGAATGATAGAAACTCTGCTGATTTCCGTTTGTTCCATCACCGGGAAATGGCATGAGCTAGGATTACGAGTCGAGAGCGACGTCCACTCAGCTATAAAGCCCCCTAGTTTGTGTATTGGTGCAAAAGAGTATTTGGGAGAGGTTAATGGAAAGGAATGATGTTTGGTGGCCTTGAAGGCTTTGGAGTTGGCAGTTATGAATTTAAGTATTTATTTTTTTAAGATAGGATATATAAGCAAAAGACGTTGCGAGATATAGTAAGAAAAGTTTTTCTGACTGAGGTAAGGTACTGTCTGATTGACTTGTATGTTAGGAAAAAGAATACATATTAGAAACTTAGATGATCTTTTGAAATGTTTCTTAGCAAATAGTTGCAAATTTTTGTGTAAAAAGCATTTGGTTACCGTACCCTAAACAAACACACGTGAGCAAAATTAGTCCACGGGATTCAGAGAGAGTGAGCAGCGAAATAGTAACAAAAAATGTGACAATGAGGGGAAACTATGTCATTCAAACGTTAACCATATAAATTACAGTAACACTAACCGAGCGTCCACATACATATTCCAATCAATTTACATAAATAGACATTCACTAATATATTCCTTTAAAATGGACACATGCAGATAGTTACAGTACACATGTCATATCAATTACTGGTACACATAAACACTCATAGCTGGACGTGTCTGTCGATCTTGACAATAGTAGACATGTAATAAAAAATGTGACAATAATGGGAAATTATGTCATTCAATCGTATAAATTTTAACCATATAAATTACAGTAATACTAATTGCGGGCACACGTACATATGTCAATCAATTTACATAAATAAACATTCACTAATGTGTACCTTTAAAATGGACACATACAGATAATTACCGTACACATGTCAGTTCAATTACAGGTACACATAAACACACATAGCTTCACGTGTCTGTCGGTCTTGACAATAGTACACATGGATACGCACACAAAACAGTCCATTATCAATTAACGTGTGTGTGTGTGTGTGTATTTATTTTCTCTTTGTATTTACTATATGTATCAGCAGAATCGAGTTATTAGCTCTTGGAACCCGCCTATCAAATATATGTATTTTTTTCTTTTTTATATCTACTACATCTATTTCTCTCTAACACAAACACACACACACACACACACACACACACACACAAACTGGAGGCCTACCGTCTAAACGGAGAGAGTTCGTTGGCTATAATGCTAATGGTCCCCGATCGAATCTCAGTTGATGCAATAGCAAACTCAACTCAAAAACTGCAAACTGAATACTCACACCCTAAAAGTGACTCGAACCCATACTGCCAGGAGCAACGCAACTGGTATGTACAGGACGCCTTAATCCGCTTGTGTCCATTTTAAAAGAATATATTAGTGAATGTTTATTTATGTAAATTGATTGCAATATGTTTCATTCCAATCATACATATTCCAATCAATTTACATAAATTTAATTTAAAAGTATGATTCCAATCATACATGACATATGTCAAGCGGATTAATGCATCGTGTACATGCCAGTTGCGTTGCTCCTGGCAGTATGGGTTCGAGTCACTTCTGGGGTGTGAGTTTTCAGTTGCATATTAAATAAGTTTTCAGTTGCATATTAAATAATAAATATTTATTTATTAAATTTAATTTATTTATTTTTATTAAAATAATTATTTAATAATTGAATAAAATATTAATTAAAAAAATGATTTATTTATTTTTTAAAATTAAATACTAAATAATAAATTAAATATTGATATATACTTGTGGGTCCAGGAGGCCATCTGTGTA
>NC_091198.1:1219114-1257739 GCF_040958095.1 Procambarus clarkii | reverse complement strand
CACACATCCATAGACACAAACTGTGATAAGGGAGACCATCTGAGGGGACACAGATGGCCTCCTGGACCCACAAGTATATATCAATATTTAATTTATTATTTAGTATTTAATTTTAAAAAATAAATAAATCATTTTTAAATTAATATTTTATTCAATTATTTAATAATTATTTTAATAAATAAATAAATTAAATTTAATAAATAAATATTTATTATTTAATATGCAACTGAAAACTTATTTAATATGCAACTGAAAACTCACACCCCAGAAGTGACTCGAACCCATACTGCCAGGAGCAACGCAACTGGCATGTACACGATGCATTAATCCGCTTGACATATGTCAAGATTGGAATCTGTATGATTGGAATCATACTTTTAAATTAAATTTATGTAAATTGATTGGAATATGTATGATTGGAATGAAACATATTGCAATCAATTTACATAAATAAACATTCACTAATATATTCTTTTAAAATGGACACAAGCGGATTAAGGCGTCCTGTACATACCAGTTGCGTTGCTCCTGGCAGTATGGGTTCGAGTCACTTTTAGGGTGTGAGTATTCAGTTTGCAGTTTTTGAGTTGAGTTTGCTATTGCATCAGCTGAGATTCGATCGGGGACCATTAGCATTATAGCCAACGAACTCTCTCCGTTTAGACGGTAGGCCTCCAGTTTGTGTGTGTGTGTGTGTGTGTGTTTGTGTTAGAGAGAAATAGATGTAGTAGATATAAAAAAGAAAAAAATACATATATTTGATAGGCGGGTTCCAAGAGCTAATAACTCGATTCTGCTGATACATATAGTAAATACAAAGAGAAAATAAATACACACACACACACACGTTAATTGATAATGGACTGTTTTGTGTGCGTATCCATGTGTACTATTGTCAAGACCGACAGACACGTGAAGCTATGTGTGTTTATGTGTACCTGTAATTGAACTGACATGTGTACGGTAATTATCTGTATGTGTCCATTTTAAAGGTACACATTAGTGAATGTTTATTTATGTAAATTGATTGACATATGTACGTGTGCCCGCAATTAGTATTACTGTAATTTATATGGTTAAAATTTATACGATTGAATGACATAATTTCCCATTATTGTCACATTTTTTATTACATGTCTACTATTGTCAAGATCGACAGACACGTCCAGCTATGAGTGTTTATGTGTACCAGTAATTGATATGACATGTGTACTGTAACTATCTGCATGTGTCCATTTTAAAGGAATATATTAGTGAATGTCTATTTATGTAAATTGATTGGAATATGTATGTGGACGCTCGGTTAGTGTTACTGTAATTTATATGGTTAACGTTTGAATGACATAGTTTCCCCTCATTGTCACATTTTTTGTTACTATTTCGCTGCTCACTCTCTCTGAATCCCGTGGACTAATTTTGCTCACGTGTGTTTGTTTAGGGTACGGTAACCAAATGCTTTTTACACAAAAATTTGCAACTATTTGCTAAGAAACATTTCAAAAGATCATCTAAGTTTCTAATATGTATTCTTTTTCCTAACATACAAGTCAATCAGACAGTACCTCACCTCAGTCAGAAAAACTTTTCTTACTATATCTCGCAACGTCTTTTACTTATATATCCTATCTTAAAAAAATAAATACTTAAATTCATAACTGCCAACTCCAAAGCCTTCAAGGCCACCAAACATCATTCCTTTCCATTAACCTCTCCCAAATACTCTTTTGCACCAATACACAAACTAGGGGGCTTTATAGCTGAGTGGACGTCGCTCTCGACTCGTAATCCTAGCTCATGCCATTTCCCGGTGATGGAACAAACGGAAATCAGCAGAGTTTCTATCATTCTGATGCCCCTGTTACCTAGCAGTAAATATGTACCTGGGCGTTAGACAGCTGTTACGGGCGGCTTCCTGGATGTGTGTGTGTGGAATAATTTTTATTAGTTAGTAATAATTGATTGATTGACAGTTGAGAGGCGGGCCGAAAGAGGAGAGCTCAACACTCGCAAGCACAACTAGGTGAACACAACTACATAAATACTAACCAACCACGATCTCGACAATCCACTACACACGCAACCCGTCCCCCCCCCCCAACTCCCTAAATCTCTCTAACTAAGTAATTAAAAAATTAAAACAAATCAATTAATACACCAAAAATACTAACTATAAATACAGGCACCAAATTTGAGACATACAGCGACTCCAGCGTGGTCTAGTTGGAAGAGAACGAGTTCTCATCTGGATAGATTGCGATCGAGCCTGTCGGAACGGTTGTGTAACTGCAGGACACAAATATTTGTGTGTCCCCTCCTGTAGCTGCCTCTGTTTCGACAGGTTCCCTGGATAGCTAGAATTGACCTGGCCCTTGGAAAGTGGGGAAGGGGTGAAATCCGTTGGGCCCACGGATGGATACCTTGGATCCATGGACTTAGGGCAGGTCTAATCACCTGGGATTCGAACCCACGGTGGGAATAAGGGAGGAGATTTGGGGAGGGGGGGGGGAGGAAGGATTGTTCCAGGAACCAAACCTCACATAAACCCGGACACTTACACACTCACACACCCTCACCCGAACACTCACAGGGACACTCACACACACCCATAGACTGTGATAAGGGAGACCATCTGAGGGGACACAGATGGCCTCGTGGACCCACAGGTATAACCGGACACACACTCACCCGGACACTCACAGGGGCACTCACATTCACCCGGACACTCACAGGGATATACACACTCACACACAGACACACATCCATAGACACACACTGTGATAAGGGAGACCATCTGAGGGGACACAGATGGCCTCGTGGACCCACAGGTATAACCGGACACACACTCACCCGGACACTCACAGGGATATACACACTCACACACAGACACACATCCATAGACACACACTGTGATAAGGGAGACCATCTGAGGGGACACAGATGGCCTCCTGGACCCACAAGTATATATCAATATTTAATTTATTATTTAGTATTTAATTTTAAAAATAAATAAATCATTTTTTTAATTAATATTTTATTCAATTATTTAATAATTATTTTAATAAATAAATAAATTAAATTTAATAAATAAATATTTATTATTTAATATGGAACTGAAAACTTATTTAATATGCAACTGAAAACTCACACCCCAGAAGTGACTCGAACCCATACTGCCAGGAGCAACGCAACTGGCATGTACACGATGCATTAATCCGCTTGACATATGTCAAGATTGGAATATGTATGATTGGAATCATACTTTTAAATTAAATTTATGTAAATTGATTGGAATATGTATGATTGGAATGAAACATATTGCAATCAATTTACATAAATAAACATTCACTAATATATTCTTTTAAAATGGACACAAGCGGATTAAGGCGTCCTGTACATACCAGTTGCGTTGCTCCTGGCAGTATGGGTTCGAGTCACTTTTAGGGTGTGAGTATTCAGTTTGCAGTTTTTGAGTTGAGTTTGCTATTGCATCAACTGAGATTCGATCGGGGACCATTAGCATTATAGCCAACGAACTCTCTCCGTTTAGACGGTAGGCCTCCAGTTTGTGTGTGTGTGTGTGTGTGTGTGTTTGTGTTAGAGAGAAATAGATGTAGTAGATATAAAAAAGAAAAAAATACATATATTTGATAGGCGGGTTCCAAGAGCTAATAACTCGATTCTGCTGATACATATAGTAAATACAAAGAGAAAATAAATACACACACACACACACGTTAATTGATAATGGACTGTTTTGTGTGCGTATCCATGTGTACTATTGTCAAGACCGACAGACACGTGAAGCTATGTGTGTTTATGTGTACCTGTAATTGAACTGACATGTGTACGGAAATTATCTGTATGTGTCCATTTTAAAGGTACACATTAGTGAATGTTTATTTATGTAAATTGATTGACATATGTACGTGTGCCCGCAATTAGTATTACTGTAATTTATATGGTTAAAATTTATACAATTGAATGACATAATTTCCCATTATTGTCACATTTTTTATTACATGTCTACTATTGTCAAGATCGACAGACACGTCCAGCTATGAGTGTTTATGTGTACCAGTAATTGATATGACATGTGTACTGTAACTATCTGCATGTGTCCATTTTAAAGGAATATTAGTGAATGTCTATTTATGTAAATTGATTGGAATATGTATGTGGACGCTCGGTTAGTGTTACTGTAATTTATATGGTTAACGTTTGAATGACATAGTTTCCCCTCATTGTCACATTTTTCTTACTATTTCGCTGCTCACTCTCTCTGAATCCCGTGGACTAATTTTGCTCACGTGTGTTTGTTTAGGGTACGGTAACCAAATGCTTTTTACACAAAAATTTGCAACTATTTGCTAAGAAACATTTCAAAAGATAATCTAAGTTTCTAATATGTATTCTTTTTCCTAACATACAAGTCAATCAGACAGTACCTTACCTCAGTCAGAAAAACTTTTCTTACTATATCTCGCAACGTCTTTTGCTTATATATCCTATCTTAAAAAAATAAATACTTAAATTCATAACTGCCAACTCCAAAGCCTTCAAGGCCACCAAACATCATTCCTTTCCATTAACCTCTCCCAAATACTCTTTTGCACCAATACACAAACTAGGGGGCTTTATAGCTGAGTGGACGTCGCTCTCGACTCGTAATCCTAGCTCATGCCATTTCCCGGTGATGGAACAAACGGAAATCAGCAGAGTTTCTATCATTCTGATGCCCCTGTTACCTAGCAGTAAATATGTACCTGGGCGTTAGACAGCTGTTACGGGCGGCTTCCTGGATGTGTGTGTGTGGAATAATTTTTATTAGTTAGTAATAATTGATTGATTGACAGTTGAGAGGCGGGCCGAAAGAGGAGAGCTCAACCCTCGCAAGCACAACTAGGTGAACACAACTACATAAATACTAACCAACCACGATCTCGACAATCCACTACACACGCAACCCGTTTCCCCCCCCCCCCCAACTCCCTAAATCTCTCTAACTAAGTAATTAAAAAATTAAAACAAATCAATTAATACACCAAAAATACTAACTATAAATACAGGCACCAAATTTGAGACATACAGCGACTCCAGCGTGGTCTAGTCGGAAGAGAACGAGTTCTCATCTGGATAGATTGCGATCGAGCCTGTCGGAACGGTTGTGTAACTGCAGGACACAAATATTTGTGTGTCCCCTCCTGTAGCTGCCTCTGTTTCGACAGGTTCCCTGGATAGCTAGAATTGACCTGGCCCTTGGAAAGTGGGGAAGGGGTGAAATCCGTTGGGCCCACGGATGGATGCCTTGGATCCATGGACTTAGGGCAGGTCTAATCACCTGGGATTCGAACCCACGGTGGGAATAAGGGAGGAGATTTGGGGAGGGGGGAGAGGAAGGATTGTTCCAGGAACCAAACCTCACATAAACCCGGACACTCACACACTCACACACCCTCACCCGAACACTCACAGGGACACTCACACACACCCATAGACTGTGATAAGGGAGACCATCTGAGGGGACACAGATGGCCTCGTGGACCCACAGGTATAACCGGACACACACTCACCCGGACACTCACAGGGGCACTCACATTCACCCGGACACTCACAGGGATATACACACTCACACACAGACACACATCCATAGACACAAACTGTGATAAGGGAGACCATCTGAGGGGACACAGATGGCCTCCTGGACCCACAAGTATATATCAATATTTAATTTATTATTTAGTATTTAATTTTAAAAAAATAAATAAATCATTTTTTTAATTAATATTTTATTCAATTATTAAATAATTATTTTAATAAATAAATAAATTAAATTTAATAAATAAATATTTATTATTTAATATGCAACTGAAAACTTATTTAATATGCAACTGAAAACTCACACCCCAGAAGTGACTCGAACCCATACTGCCAGGAGCAACGCAACTGGCATGTACACGATGCATTAATCCGCTTGACATATGTCAAGATTGGAATATGTATGATTGGAATCATACTTTTAAATTAAATTTATGTAAATTGATTGGAATATGTATGATTGGAATGAAACATATTGCAATCAATTTACATAAATAAACATTCACTAATATATTCTTTTAAAATGGACAAAAGCGGATTAAGGCGTCCTGTACATACCAGTTGCGTTGCTCCTGGCAGTATGGGTTCGAGTCACTTTTAGGGTGTGAGTATTCAGTTTGCAGTTTTTGAGTTGAGTTTGCTATTGCATCAACTGAGATTCGATCGGGGACCATTAGCATTATAGCCAACGAACTCTGTCCGTTTAGACGGTAGACCTCCAGTTTGTGTGTGTGTGTGTGTGTGTGTGTGTGTGTTTGTGTTAGAGAGAAATAGATGTAGTAGATATAAAAAAGAAAAAAATACATATATTTGATAGGCGGGTTCCAAGAGCTAATAACTCGATTCTGCTGATACATATAATAAATACAAAGAGAAAATAAATACACACACACACACACACACACACACGTTAATTGATAATGGACTGTTTTGTGTGCGTATCCATGTGTACTATTGTCAAGACCGACAGACACGTGAAGCTATGTGTGTTTATGTGTACCTGTAATTGAACTGACATGTGTACGGTAATTATCTGTATGTGTCCATTTTAAAGGTACACATTAGTGAATGTTTATTTATGTAAATTGATTGACATATGTACGTGTGCCCGCAATTAGTATTACTGTAATTTATATGGTTAAAATTTATACGATTGAATGACATAATTTCCCATTATTGTCACATTTTTTATTACATGTCTACTATTGTCAAGATCGACAGACACGTCCAGCTATGAGTGTTTATGTGTACCAGTAATTGATATGACATGTGTACTGTAACTATCTGCATGTGTCCATTTTAAAGGAATATATTAGTGAATGTCTATTTATGTAAATTGATTGGAATATGTATGTGGACGCTCGGTTAGTGTTACTGTAATTTATATGGTTAACGTTTGAATGACATAGTTTCCCCTCATTGTCACATTTTTTCTTACTATTTCGCTGCTCACTCTCTCTGAAGCCCGTGGACTAATTTTGCTCACGTGTGTTTGTTTAGGGTACGGTAACCAAATGCTTTTTACACAAAAATTTGCAACTATTTGCTAAGAAACATTTCAAAAGATAATCTAAGTTTCTAATATGTATTCTTTTTCCTAACATACAAGTCAATCAGACAGTACCTTACCTCAGTCAGAAAAACTTTTCTTACTATATCTCGCAACGTCTTTTGCTTATATATCCTATCTTAAAAAAATAAATACTTAAATTCATAACTGCCAACTCCAAAGCCTTCAAGGCCACCAAACATCATTCCTTTCCATTAACCTCTCCCAAATACTCTTTTGCACCAATACACAAACTAGGGGGCTTTATAGCTGAGTGGACGTCGCTCTCGACTCGTAATCCTAGCTCATGCCATTTCCCGGTGATGGAACAAACGGAAATCAGCAGAGTTTCTATCATTCTGATGCCCCTGTTACCTAGCAGTAAATATGTACCTGGGCGTTAGACAGCTGTTACGGGCGGCTTCCTGGATGTGTGTGTGTGGAATAATTTTTATTAGTTAGTAATAATTGATTGATTGACAGTTCAGAGGCGGGCCGAAAGAGGAGAGCTCAACCCTCGCAAGCACAACTAGGTGAACACAACTACATAAATACTAACCAACCACGATCTCGACAATCCACTACACACGCAACCCGTTCCACCCCCCCCCCCCCCAACTCCCTAAATCTCTCTAACTAAGTAATTAAAAAATTAAAACAAATCAATTAATACACCAAAAATTCTAACTATAAATACAGGCACCAAATTTGAGACATACAGCGACTCCAGCGTGGTCTAGTCGGAAGAGAACGAGTTCTCATCTGGATAGATTGCGATCGAGCCTGTCGGAACGGTTGTGTAACTGCAGGACACAAATATTTGTGTGTCCCCTCCTGTAGCTGCCTCTGTTTCGACAGGTTCCCTGGATAGCTAGAATTGACCTGGCCCTTGGAAAGTGGGGAAGGGGTGAAATCCGTTGGGCCCACGGATGGATACCTTGGATCCATGGACTTAGGGCAGGTCTAATCACCTGGGATTCGAACCCACGGTGGGAATAAGGGAGGAGATTTGGGGAGGGGGGGGAGGAAGGATTGTTCCAGGAACCAAACCTCACATAAACCCGGACACTCACACACTCACACACCCTCACCCGAACACTCACAGGGACACTCACACACACCCATAGACTGTGATAAGGGAGACCATCTGAGGGGACACAGATGGCCTCGTGGACCCACAGGTATAACCGGACACACACTCACCCGGACACTCACAGGGGCACTAACATTCACCCGAACACTCACAGGGATATACACACTCACACACAGACACACATCCATAGACACAAACTGTGATAAGGGAGACCATCTGAGGGGACACAGATGGCCTCCTGGACCCACAAGTATATATCAATATTTAATTTATTATTTAGTATTTAATTTTAAAAAATAAATAAATCATTTTTTTAATTAATATTTTATTCAATTATTTAATAATTATTTTAATAAATAAATAAATTAAATTTAATAAATAAATATTTATTATTTAATATGGAACTGAAAACTTATTTAATATGCAACTGAAAACTCACACCCCAGAAGTGACTCGAACCCATACTGCCAGGAGCAACGCAACTGGCATGTACACGATGCATTAATCCGCTTGACATATGTCAAGATTGGAATATGTATGATTGGAATCATACTTTTTAATTAAATTTATGTAAATTGATTGGAATATGTATGATTGGAATGAAACATATTGCAATCAATTTACATAAATAAACATTCACTAATATATTCTTTTAAAATGGACACAAGCGGATTAAGGCGTCCTGTACATACCAGTTGCGTTGCTCCTGGCAGTATGGGTTCGAGTCACTTTTAGGGTGTGAGTATTCAGTTTGCAGTTTTTGAGTTGAGTTTGCTATTGCATCAACTGAGATTCGATCGGGGACCATTAGCATTATAGCCAACGAACTCTCTCCGTTTAGACGGTAGGCCTCCAGTTTGTGTGTGTGTGTTTGTGTTAGAGAGAAATAGATGTAGTAGATATAAAAAAGAAAAAAATACATATATTTGATAGGCGGGTTCCAAGAGCTAATAACTCGATTCTGCTGATACATATAGTAAATACAAAGAGAAAATAAATACACACACACACACACACACGTTAATTGATAATGGACTGTTTTGTGTGCGTATCCATGTGTACTATTGTCAAGACCGACAGACACGTGAAGCTATGTGTGTTTATGTGTACCTGTAATTGAACTGACATGTGTACGGTAATTATCTGTATGTGTCCATTTTAAAGGCTCACATTAGTGAATGTTTATTTATGTAAATTGATTGACATATGTACGTGTGCCCGCAATTAGTATTACTGTAATTTATATGGTTAAAATTTATACGATTGAATGACATAATTTCCCATTATTGTCACATTTTTTATTACATGTCTACTATTGTCAAGATCGACAGACACGTCCAGCTATGAGTGTTTATGTGTACCAGTAATTGATATGACATGTGTACTGTAACTATCTGCATGTGTCCATTTTAAAGGAATATATTAGTGAATGTCTATTTATGTAAATTGATTGGAATATGTATGTGGACGCTCGGTTAGTGTTACTGTAATTTATATGGTTAACGTTTGAATGACATAGTTTCCCCTCATTGTCACATTTTTTGTTACTATTTCGCTGCTCACTCTCTCTGAATCCCGTGGACTAATTTTGCTCACGTGTGTTTGTTTAGGGTACGGTAACCAAATGCTTTTTACACAAAAATTTTCAACTATTTGCTAAGAAACATTTCAAAAGATCATCTAAGTTTCTAATATGTATTCATTTTCCTAACATACAAGTCAATCAGACAGTACCTTACCTCAGTCAGAAAAACTTTTCTTACTATATCTCGCAACGTCTTTTGCTTATATATCCTATCTTAAAAAAATAAATACTTAAATTCATAACTGCCAACTCCGAAGCCTTCAAGGCCACCAAACATCATTCCTTTCCATTAACCTCTCCCAAATACTCTTTTGCACCAATACACAAACTAGGGGGCTTTATAGCTGAGTGGACGTCGCTCTCGACTCGTAATCCTAGCTCATGCCATTTCCCGGTGATGGAACAAACGGAAATCAGCAGAGTTTCTATCATTCTGATGCCCCTGTTACCTAGCAGTAAATATGTACCTGGGCGTTAGACAGCTGTTACGGGCGGCTTCCTGGATGTGTGTGTGTGGAATAATTTTTATTAGTTAGTAATAATTGATTGATTGACAGTTGAGAGGCGGGCCGAAAGAGGAGAGCTCAACACTCGCAAGCACAGCTAGGTGAACACAACTACATAAATACTAACCAACCACGATCTCGACAATCCACTACACACGCAACCCGTTCCCCCCCCCCCCCCCCCAACTCCCTAAATCTCTCTAACTAAGTAATTAAAAAATTAAAACAAATCAATTAATACACCAAAAATACTAACTATAAATACAGGCACCAAATTTGAGACATACAGCGACTCCAGCGTGGTCTAGTCGGAAGAGAACGAGTTCTCATCTGGATAGATTGCGATCGAGCCTGTCGGAACGGTTGTGTAACTGCAGGACACAAATATTTGTGTGTCCCCTCCTGTAGCTGCCTCTGTTTCGACAGGTTCCCTGGATAGCTAGAATTGACCTGGCCCTTGGAAAGTGGGGAAGGGGTGAAATCCGTTGGGCCCACGGATGGATACCTTGGATCCATGGACTTAGGGCAGGTCTAATCACCTGGGATTCGAACCCACGGTGGGAATAAGGGAGGAGATTTGGGGAGGGGGGGGGAGGAAGGATTGTTCCAGGAACCAAACCTCACATAAACCCGGACACTTACACACTCACACACCCTCACCCGAACACTCACAGGGACACTCACACACACCCATAGACTGTGATAAGGGAGACCATCTGAGGGGACACAGATGGCCTCGTGGACCCACAGGTATAACCGGACACACACTCACCCGGACACTCACAGGGGCACTCACATTCACCCGGACACTCACAGGGATATACACACTCACACACAGACACACATCCATAGACACAAACTGTGATAAGGGAGACCATCTGAGGGGACACAGATGGCCTCCTGGACCCACAAGTATATATCAATATTTAATTTATTATTTAGTATTTAATTTTAAAAAATAAATAAATCATTTTTTTAATTAATATTTTATTCAATTATTTAATAATTATTTTAATAAATAAATAAATTAAATTTAATAAATAAATATTTATTATTTAATATGGAACTGAAAACTTATTTAATATGCAACTGAAAACTCACACCCCAGAAGTGACTCGAACCCATACTGCCAGGAGCAACGCAACTGGCATGTACACGATGCATTAATCCGCTTAACATATGTCAAGATTGGAATATGTATGATTGGAATCATACTTTTAAATTAAATTTATGTAAATTGATTGGAATATGTATGATTGGAATGAAACATATTGCAATCAATTTACATAAATAAACATTCACTAATATATTCTTTTAAAATGGACACAAGCGGATTAAGGCGTCCTGTACATACCAGTTGCGTTGCTCCTGGCAGTATGGGTTCGAGTCACTTTTAGGGTGTGAGTATTCAGTTTGCAGTTTTTGAGTTGAGTTTGCTATTGCATCAACTGAGATTCGATCGGGGACCATTAGCATTATAGCCAACGAACTCTCTCCGTTTAGACGGTAGGCCTCCAGTTTGTGTGTGTGTGTGTGTGTGTGTGTTTGTGTTAGAAAGAAATAGATGTAGTAGATATAAAAAAGAAAAAAATACATATATTTGATAGTCGGGTTCCAAGAGCTAATAACTCGATTCTGCTGATACATATAGTAAATACAAAGAGAAAATAAATACACACACACACACACACACACACACAGAGCAGAAGGGTGGGCAGACTGCATATTTTTGGATTGTCAGAAAGCCTTTGATACAGTGCCACACAAGAGGCTAGTGCGAAAGTTGGAGATGCAGGCTGGAGTGAGAGGGAAGGTACTCCGGTGGATAGAGGAATACCTAAGCAACAGGAGACAACGAGTCTGTGTGAGGGGTGAGGTCTCAGATTGGCGAGACGTCACAAGTGGAGTCCCGCAGGGGTCAGTCCTTGGACCTATACTGTTTCTGGTATATGTAAATGATCTCCCAGAGGGTATAGATTCGTTCCTGTCAATGTTTGCCGACGATGCAAAAATTATGAGGAGGATTGAAACAGAGGATGATAGTAGGAGGCTACAAGATGACCTGGATAGACTGAGTGAATGGTCCAACAAATGGCTGTTGAAGTTCAACCCGAGTAAATGCAAAGTAATGAAACTAGGCAGTGGAAACAGGAGGCCAGACACAGGATACAGAATAGGAGATGAAGTACTTAATGAAACAGACAGAGAGAAAGATCTAGGAGTTGATATCACACCAAACCTGTCTCCTGAAGCCCACATAAAGAGAATAACGTCTGCGGCATATGCGAGGCTGGCTAACATCAGAACGGCGTTCAGGAACCTGTGTAAGGAATCATTCAGAATCTTGTACACCACATATGTAAGACCAATCCTGGAGTATGCGGCCCCAGCATGGAGCCCGTACCTTGTCAAGCACAAGACGAAGCTGGAAAAAGTCCAAAGGTATGCTACTAGACTAGTCCCAGAACTAAGAGGCATGAGTTATGAGGAAAGGCTGCGGGAAATGCACCTCACGACACTGGAAGACAGAAGAGTAAGGGGGGACATGATCACAACCTACAAAATCCTCAGGGGAATCGACCGGGTAAACAAGGACGAACTTTTCAACACTGGTGGGACGCGAACAAGGGGACACAGGTGGAAGCTGAGTACCCAAATGAGCCACAGAGACGTTAGAAAGAACTTTTTCAGTGTCAGAGTAGTTAGCAAATGGAATGCATTAGGAAGTGATGTGGTGGAGGCTGACTCCATTCACAGTTTCAAATGTAGATATGATAGAGCCCAATAGGCTCAGGAATCTGTACACCAGTTGATTGACGGTTGAGAGGCGGGACCAAAGAGCCAGAGCTCAACCCCCGCAAGCACAATTAGGTGAGTACAATTAGGTGAGTACACACGTTAATTGATAATGGACTGTTTTGTGTGCGTATCCATGTGTACTATTGTCAAGACCGACAGACACGTGAAGCTATGTGTGTTTATGTGTACCTGTAATTGAACTGACATGTGTACGGTAATTATCTGTATGTGTCCATTTTAAAGGCTCACATTAGTGAATGTTTATTTATGTAAATTGATTGACATATGTACGTGTGCCCGCAATTAGTATTACTGTAATTTATATGGTTAAAATTTATACGATTGAATGACATAATTTCCCATTATTGTCACATTTTTTATTACATGTCTACTATTGTCAAGATCGACAGACACGTCCAGCTATGAGTGTTTATGTGTACCAGTAATTGATATGACATGTGTACTGTAACTATCTGCATGTGTCCATTTTAAAGGAATATATTAGTGAATGTCTATTTATGTAAATTGATTGGAATATGTATGTGGACGCTCGGTTAGTGTTACTGTAATTTATATGGTTAACGTTTGAATGACATAGTTTCCCCTCATTGTCACATTTTTTGTTACTATTTCGCTGCTCACTCTCTCTGAATCCCGTGGACTAATTTTGCTCACGTGTGTTTGTTTAGGGTACGGTAACCAAATGCTTTTTACACAAAAATTTTCAACTATTTGCTAAGAAACATTTCAAAAGATCATCTAAGTTTCTAATATGTATTCATTTTCCTAACATACAAGTCAATCAGACAGTACCTTACCTCAGTCAGAAAAACTTTTCTTACTATATCTCGCAACGTCTTTTGCTTATATATCCTATCTTAAAAAAATAAATACTTAAATTCATAACTGCCAACTCCGAAGCCTTCAAGGCCACCAAACATCATTCCTTTCCATTAACCTCTCCCAAATACTCTTTTGCACCAATACACAAACTAGGGGGCTTTATAGCTGAGTGGACGTCGCTCTCGACTCGTAATCCTAGCTCATGCCATTTCCCGGTGATGGAACAAACGGAAATCAGCAGAGTTTCTATCATTCTGATGCCCCTGTTACCTAGCAGTAAATATGTACCTGGGCGTTAGACAGCTGTTACGGGCGGCTTCCTGGATGTGTGTGTGTGGAATAATTTTTATTAGTTAGTAATAATTGATTGATTGACAGTTGAGAGGCGGGCCGAAAGAGGAGAGCTCAACACTCGCAAGCACAGCTAGGTGAACACAACTACATAAATACTAACCAACCACGATCTCGACAATCCACTACACACGCAACCCGTTCCCCCCCCCCCCCCCAACTCCCTAAATCTCTCTAACTAAGTAATTAAAAAATTAAAACAAATCAATTAATACACCAAAAATACTAACTATAAATACAGGCACCAAATTTGAGACATACAGCGACTCCAGCGTGGTCTAGTCGGAAGAGAACGAGTTCTCATCTGGATAGATTGCGATCGAGCCTGTCGGAACGGTTGTGTAACTGCAGGACACAAATATTTGTGTGTCCCCTCCTGTAGCTGCCTCTGTTTCGACAGGTTCCCTGGATAGCTAGAATTGACCTGGCCCTTGGAAAGTGGGGAAGGGGTGAAATCCGTTGGGCCCACGGATGGATACCTTGGATCCATGGACTTAGGGCAGGTCTAATCACCTGGGATTCGAACCCACGGTGGGAATAAGGGAGGAGATTTGGGGAGGGGGGGGGAGGAAGGATTGTTCCAGGAACCAAACCTCACATAAACCCGGACACTTACACACTCACACACCCTCACCCGAACACTCACAGGGACACTCACACACACCCATAGACTGTGATAAGGGAGACCATCTGAGGGGACACAGATGGCCTCGTGGACCCACAGGTATAACCGGACACACACTCACCCGGACACTCACAGGGGCACTCACATTCACCCGGACACTCACAGGGATATACACACTCACACACAGACACACATCCATAGACACAAACTGTGATAAGGGAGACCATCTGAGGGGACACAGATGGCCTCCTGGACCCACAAGTATATATCAATATTTAATTTATTATTTAGTATTTAATTTTAAAAAATAAATAAATCATTTTTTTAATTAATATTTTATTCAATTATTTAATAATTATTTTAATAAATAAATAAATTAAATTTAATAAATAAATATTTATTATTTAATATGGAACTGAAAACTTATTTAATATGCAACTGAAAACTCACACCCCAGAAGTGACTCGAACCCATACTGCCAGGAGCAACGCAACTGGCATGTACACGATGCATTAATCCGCTTAACATATGTCAAGATTGGAATATGTATGATTGGAATCATACTTTTAAATTAAATTTATGTAAATTGATTGGAATATGTATGATTGGAATGAAACATATTGCAATCAATTTACATAAATAAACATTCACTAATATATTCTTTTAAAATGGACACAAGCGGATTAAGGCGTCCTGTACATACCAGTTGCGTTGCTCCTGGCAGTATGGGTTCGAGTCACTTTTAGGGTGTGAGTATTCAGTTTGCAGTTTTTGAGTTGAGTTTGCTATTGCATCAACTGAGATTCGATCGGGGACCATTAGCATTATAGCCAACGAACTCTCTCCGTTTAGACGGTAGGCCTCCAGTTTGTGTGTGTGTGTGTGTGTGTGTGTTTGTGTTAGAAAGAAATAGATGTAGTAGATATAAAAAAGAAAAAAATACATATATTTGATAGTCGGGTTCCAAGAGCTAATAACTCGATTCTGCTGATACATATAGTAAATACAAAGAGAAAATAAATACACACACACACACACACACACACACAGAGCAGAAGGGTGGGCAGACTGCATATTTTTGGATTGTCAGAAAGCCTTTGATACAGTGCCACACAAGAGGCTAGTGCGAAAGTTGGAGATGCAGGCTGGAGTGAGAGGGAAGGTACTCCGGTGGATAGAGGAATACCTAAGCAACAGGAGACAACGAGTCTGTGTGAGGGGTGAGGTCTCAGATTGGCGAGACGTCACAAGTGGAGTCCCGCAGGGGTCAGTCCTTGGACCTATACTGTTTCTGGTATATGTAAATGATCTCCCAGAGGGTATAGATTCGTTCCTGTCAATGTTTGCCGACGATGCAAAAATTATGAGGAGGATTGAAACAGAGGATGATAGTAGGAGGCTACAAGATGACCTGGATAGACTGAGTGAATGGTCCAACAAATGGCTGTTGAAGTTCAACCCGAGTAAATGCAAAGTAATGAAACTAGGCAGTGGAAACAGGAGGCCAGACACAGGATACAGAATAGGAGATGAAGTACTTAATGAAACAGACAGAGAGAAAGATCTAGGAGTTGATATCACACCAAACCTGTCTCCTGAAGCCCACATAAAGAGAATAACGTCTGCGGCATATGCGAGGCTGGCTAACATCAGAACGGCGTTCAGGAACCTGTGTAAGGAATCATTCAGAATCTTGTACACCACATATGTAAGACCAATCCTGGAGTATGCGGCCCCAGCATGGAGCCCGTACCTTGTCAAGCACAAGACGAAGCTGGAAAAAGTCCAAAGGTATGCTACTAGACTAGTCCCAGAACTAAGAGGCATGAGTTATGAGGAAAGGCTGCGGGAAATGCACCTCACGACACTGGAAGACAGAAGAGTAAGGGGGGACATGATCACAACCTACAAAATCCTCAGGGGAATCGACCGGGTAAACAAGGACGAACTTTTCAACACTGGTGGGACGCGAACAAGGGGACACAGGTGGAAGCTGAGTACCCAAATGAGCCACAGAGACGTTAGAAAGAACTTTTTCAGTGTCAGAGTAGTTAGCAAATGGAATGCATTAGGAAGTGATGTGGTGGAGGCTGACTCCATTCACAGTTTCAAATGTAGATATGATAGAGCCCAATAGGCTCAGGAATCTGTACACCAGTTGATTGACGGTTGAGAGGCGGGACCAAAGAGCCAGAGCTCAACCCCCGCAAGCACAATTAGGTGAGTACAATTAGGTGAGTACACACGTTAATTGATAATGGACTGTTTTGTGTGCGTATCCATGTGTACTATTGTCAAGACCGACAGACACGTGAAGCTATGTGTGTTTATGTGTACCTGTAATTGAACTGACATGTGTACGGTAATTATCTGTATGTGTCCATTTTAAAGGTACACATTAGTGAATGTTTATTTATGTAAATTGATTGACATATGTACGTGTGCCCGCAATTAGTATTACTGTAATTTATATGGTTAAAATTTTTACGATTGAATGACATAATTTCCCATTATTGTCACATTTTTTATTACATGTCTACTATTGTCAAGATCGACAGACACGTCCAGCTATGAGTGTTTATGTGTACCAGTAATTGATATGACATGTGTACTGTAACTATCTGCATGTGTCCATTTTAAAGGAATATATTAGTGAATGTCTATTTATGTAAATTGATTGGAATATGTATGTGGACGCTCGGTTAGTGTTACTGTAATTTATATGGTTAACGTTTGAATGACATAGTTTCCCCTCATTGTCACATTTTTTGTTACTATTTCGCTGCTCACTCTCTCTGAATCCCGTGGACTAATTTTGCTCACGTGTGTTTGTTTAGGGTACGGTAACCAAATGCTTTTTACACAAAAATTTTCAACTATTTGCTAAGAAACATTTCAAAAGATCATCTAAGTTTCTAATATGTATTCTTTTTCCTAACATACAAGTCAATCAGACAGTACCTTACCTCAGTCAGAAAAACTTTTCTTACTATATCTCGCAACGTCTTTTGCTTATATATCCTATCTTAAAAAAATAAATACTTAAATTCATAACTGCCAACTCCAAAGCCTTCAAGGCCACCAAACATCATTCCTTTCCATTAACCTCTCCCAAATACTCTTTTGCACCAATACACAAACTAGGGGGCTTTATAGCTGAGTGGACGTCGCTCTCGACTCGTAATCCTAGCTCATGCCATTTCCCGGTGATGGAACAAACGGAAATCAGCAGAGTTTCTATCATTCTGATGCCCCTGTTACCTAGCAGTAAATATGTACCTGGGCGTTAGACAGCTGTTACGGGCGGCTTCCTGGATGTGTGTGTGTGGAATAATTTTTATTAGTTAGTAATAATTGATTGATTGACAGTTCAGAGGCGGGCCGAAAGAGGAGAGCTCAACCCTCGCAAGCACAACTAGGTGAACACAACTACATAAATACTAACCAACCACGATCTCGACAATCCACTACACACGCAACCCGTTCCCCCCCCCCCCCAACTCCCTAAATCTCTCTAAGTAATTAAAAAATTAAAACAAATCAATTAATACACCAAAAATACTAACTATAAATACAGGCACCAAATTTGAGACATACAGCGACTCCAGCGTGGTCTAGTCGGAAGAGAACGAGTTCTCATCTGGATAGATTGCGATCGAGCCTGTCGGAACGGTTGTGTAACTGCAGGACACAAATATTTGTGTGTCCCCTCCTGTAGCTGCCTCTGTTTCGACAGGTTCCCTGGATAGCTAGAATTGACCTGGCCCTTGGAAAGTGGGGAAGGGGTGAAATCCGTTGGGCCTACGGATGGATACCTTGGATCCATGGACTTAGGGCAGGTCTAATCACCTGGGATTCGAACCCACGGTGGGAATAAGGGAGGAGATTTGGGGAGGGGGGGGAGGAAGGATTGTTCCAGGAACCAAACCTCACATAAACCCGGACACTCACACACTCACACACCCTCACCCGAACACTCACAGGGACACTCACACACACCCATAGACTGTGATAAGGGAGACCATCTGAGGGGACACAGATGGCCTCGTGGACCCACAGGTATAACCGGACACACACTCACCCGGACACTCACAGGGGCACTAACATTCACCCGAACACTCACAGGGATATACACACTCACACACAGACACACATCCATAGACACAAACTGTGATAAGGGAGACCATCTGAGGGGACACAGATGGCCTCCTGGACCCACAAGTATATATCAATATTTAATTTATTATTTAGTATTTAATTTTAAAAAATAAATAAATCATTTTTTTAATTAATATTTTATTCAATTATTTAATAATTATTTTAATAAATAAATAAATTAAATTTAATAAATAAATATTTATTATTTAATATGGAACTGAAAACTTATTTAATATGCAACTGAAAACTCACACCCCAGAAGTGACTCGAACCCATACTGCCAGGAGCAACGCAACTGGCATGTACACGATGCATTAATCCGCTTGACATATGTCAAGATTGGAATATGTATGATTGGAATCATACTTTTAAATTAAATTTATGTAAATTGATTGGAATATGTATGATTGGAATGAAACATATTGCAATCAATTTACATAAATAAACATTCACTAATATATTCTTTTAAAATGGACACAAGCGGATTAAGGCGTCCTGTACATACCAGTTGCGTTGCTCCTGGCAGTATGGGTTCGAGTCACTTTTAGGGTGTGAGTATTCAGTTTGCAGTTTTTGAGTTGAGTTTGCTATTGCATCAACTGAGATTCGATCGGGGACCATTAGCATTATAGCCAACGAACTCTCTCCGTTTAGACGGTAGGCCTCCAGTTTGTGTGTGTGTGTTTGTGTTAGAGAGAAATAGATGTAGTAGATATAAAAAAGAAAAAAATACATATATTTGATAGGCGGGTTCCAAGAGCTAATAACTCGATTCTGCTGATACATATAGTAAATACAAAGAGAAAATAAATACACACACACACACACACACGTTAATTGATAATGGACTGTTTTGTGTGCGTATCCATGTGTACTATTGTCAAGACCGACAGACACGTGAAGCTATGTGTGTTTATGTGTACCTGTAATTGAACTGACATGTGTACGGTAATTATCTGTATGTGTCCATTTTAAAGGTACACATTAGTGAATGTTTATTTATGTAAATTGATTGACATATGTACGTGTGCCCGCAATTAGTATTACTGTAATTTATATGGTTAAAATTTATACGATTGAATGACATAATTTCCCATTATTGTCACATTTTTTATTACATGTCTACTATTGTCAAGATCGACAGACACGTCCAGCTATGAGTGTTTATGTGTACCAGTAATTGATATGACATGTGTACTGTAACTATCTGCATGTGTCCATTTTAAAGGAATATATTAGTGAATGTCTATTTATGTAAATTGATTGGAATATGTATGTGGACGCTCGGTTAGTGTTACTGTAATTTATATGGTTAACGTTTGAATGACATAGTTTCCCCTCATTGTCACATTTTTTGTTACTATTTCGCTGCTCACTCTCTCTGAATCCCGTGGACTAATTTTGCTCACGTGTGTTTGTTTAGGGTACGGTAACCAAATGCTTTTTACACAAAAATTTTCAACTATTTGCTAAGAAACATTTCAAAAGATCATCTAAGTTTCTAATATGTATTCATTTTCCTAACATACAAGTCAATCAGACAGTACCTTACCTCAGTCAGAAAAACTTTTCTTACTATATCTCGCAACGTCTTTTGCTTATATATCCTATCTTAAAAAAATAAATACTTAAATTCATAACTGCCAACTCCGAAGCCTTCAAGGCCACCAAACATCATTCCTTTCCATTAACCTCTCCCAAATACTCTTTTGCACCAATACACAAACTAGGGGGCTTTATAGCTGAGTGGACGTCGCTCTCGACTCGTAATCCTAGCTCATGCCATTTCCCGGTGATGGAACAAACGGAAATCAGCAGAGTTTCTATCATTCTGATGCCCCTGTTACCTAGCAGTAAATATGTACCTGGGCGTTAGACAGCTGTTACGGGCGGCTTCCTGGATGTGTGTGTGTGGAATAATTTTTATTAGTTAGTAATAATTGATTGATTGACAGTTGAGAGGCGGGCCGAAAGAGGAGAGCTCAACACTCGCAAGCACAGCTAGGTGAACACAACTACATAAATACTAACCAACCACGATCTCGACAATCCACTACACACGCAACCCGTTCCCCCCCCCCCCCCCAACTCCCTAAATCTCTCTAACTAAGTAATTAAAAAATTAAAACAAATCAATTAATACACCAAAAATACTAACTATAAATACAGGCACCAAATTTGAGACATACAGCGACTCCAGCGTGGTCTAGTCGGAAGAGAACGAGTTCTCATCTGGATAGATTGCGATCGAGCCTGTCGGAACGGTTGTGTAACTGCAGGACACAAATATTTGTGTGTCCCCTCCTGTAGCTGCCTCTGTTTCGACAGGTTCCCTGGATAGCTAGAATTGACCTGGCCCTTGGAAAGTGGGGAAGGGGTGAAATCCGTTGGGCCCACGGATGGATACCTTGGATCCATGGACTTAGGGCAGGTCTAATCACCTGGGATTCGAACCCACGGTGGGAATAAGGGAGGAGATTTGGGGAGGGGGGGGGGAGGAAGGATTGTTCCAGGAACCAAACCTCACATAAACCCGGACACTTACACACTCACACACCCTCACCCGAACACTCACAGGGACACTCACACACACCCATAGACTGTGATAAGGGAGACCATCTGAGGGGACACAGATGGCCTCGTGGACCCACAGGTATAACCGGACACACACTCACCCGGACACTCACAGGGGCACTCACATTCACCCGGACACTCACAGGGATATACACACTCACACACAGACACACATCCATAGACACAAACTGTGATAAGGGAGACCATCTGAGGGGACACAGATGGCCTCCTGGACCCACAAGTATATATCAATATTTAATTTATTATTTAGTATTTAATTTTAAAAAATAAATAAATCATTTTTTTAATTAATATTTTATTCAATTATTTAATAATTATTTTAATAAATAAATAAAATAAATTTAATAAATAAATATTTATTATTTAATATGGAACTGAAAACTTATTTAATATGCAACTGAAAACTCACACCCCAGAAGTGACTCGAACCCATACTGCCAGGAGCAACGCAACTGGCATGTACACGATGCATTAATCCGCTTAACATATGTCAAGATTGGAATATGTATGATTGGAATCATACTTTTAAATTAAATTTATGTAAATTGATTGGAATATGTATGATTGGAATGAAACATATTGCAATCAATTTACATAAATAAACATTCACTAATATATTCTTTTAAAATGGACACAAGCGGATTAAGGCGTCCTGTACATACCAGTTGCGTTGCTCCTGGCAGTATGGGTTCGAGTCACTTTTAGGGTGTGAGTATTCAGTTTGCAGTTTTTGAGTTGAGTTTGCTATTGCATCAACTGAGATTCGATCGGGGACCATTAGCATTATAGCCAACGAACTCTCTCCGTTTAGACGGTAGGCCTCCAGTTTGTGTGTGTGTGTGTGTGTGTGTGTTTGTGTTAGAGAGAAATAGATGTAGTAGATATAAAAAAGAAAAAAATACATATATTTGATAGGCGGGTTCCAAGAGCTAATAACTCGATTCTGCTGATACATATAATAAATACAAAGAGAAAATAAATACACACACACACACACACACACACACGTTAATTGATAATGGACTGTTTTGTGTGCGTATCCATGTGTACTATTGTCAAGACCGACAGACACGTGAAGCTATGTGTGTTTATGTGTACCTGTAATTGAACTGACATGTGTACGGTAATTATCTGTATGTGTCCATTTTAAAGGTACACATTAGTGAATGTTTATTTATGTAAATTGATTGACATATGTACGTGTGCCCGCAATTAGTATTACTGTAATTTATATGGTTAAAATTTATACGATTGAATGACATAATTTCCCATTATTGTCACATTTTTTATTACATGTCTACTATTGTCAAGATCGACAGACACGTCCAGCTATGAGTGTTTATGTGTACCAGTAATTGATATGACATGTGTACTGTAACTATCTGCATGTATCCATTTTAAAGGAATATATTAGTGAATGTCTATTTATGTAAATTGATTGGAATATGTATGTGGACGCTCGGTTAGTGTTACTGTAATTTATATGGTTAACGTTTGAATGACATAGTTTCCCCTCATTGTCACATTTTTTGTTACTATTTCGCTGCTCACTCTCTCTGAATCCCGTGGACTAATTTTGCTCACGTGTGTTTGTTTAGGGTACGGTAACCAAATGCTTTTTACACAAAAATTTTCAACTATTTGCTAAGAAACATTTCAAAAGATCATCTAAGTTTCTAATATGTATTCATTTTCCTAACATACAAGTCAATCAGACAGTACCTTACCTCAGTCAGAAAAACTTTTCTTACTATATCTCGCAACGTCTTTTGCTTATATATCCTATCTTAAAAAAATAAATACTTAAATTCATAACTGCCAACTCCGAAGCCTTCAAGGCCACCAAACATCATTCCTTTCCATTAACCTCTCCCAAATACTCTTTTGCACCAATACACAAACTAGGGGGCTTTATAGCTGAGTGGACGTCGCTCTCGACTCGTAATCCTAGCTCATGCCATTTCCCGGTGATGGAACAAACGGAAATCAGCAGAGTTTCTATCATTCTGATGCCCCTGTTACCTAGCAGTAAATATGTACCTGGGCGTTAGACAGCTGTTACGGGCGGCTTCCTGGATGTGTGTGTGTGGAATAATTTTTATTAGTTAGTAATAATTGATTGATTGACAGTTGAGAGGCGGGCCGAAAGAGGAGAGCTCAACACTCGCAAGCACAGCTAGGTGAACACAACTACATAAATACTAACCAACCACGATCTCGACAATCCACTACACACGCAACCCGTTCCCCCCCCCCCCCAACTCCCTAAATCTCTCTAACTAAGTAATTAAAAAATTAAAACAAATCAATTAATACACCAAAAATACTAACTATAAATACAGGCACCAAATTTGAGACATACAGCGACTCCAGCGTGGTCTAGTCGGAAGAGAACGAGTTCTCATCTGGATAGATTGCGATCGAGCCTGTCGGAACGGTTGTGTAACTGCAGGACACAAATATTTGTGTGTCCCCTCCTGTAGCTGCCTCTGTTTCGACAGGTTCCCTGGATAGCTAGAATTGACCTGGCCCTTGGAAAGTGGGGAAGGGGTGAAATCCGTTGGGCCCACGGATGGATACCTTGGATCCATGGACTTAGGGCAGGTCTAATCACCTGGGATTCGAACCCACGGTGGGAATAAGGGAGGAGATTTGGGGAGGGGGGGGGGAGGAAGGATTGTTCCAGGAACCAAACCTCACATAAACCCGGACACTTACACACTCACACACCCTCACCCGAACACTCACAGGGACACTCACACACACCCATAGACTGTGATAAGGGAGACCATCTGAGGGGACACAGATGGCCTCGTGGACCCACAGGTATAACCGGACACACACTCACCCGGACACTCACAGGGGCACTCACATTCACCCGGACACTCACAGGGATATACACACTCACACACAGACACACATCCATAGACACAAACTGTGATAAGGGAGACCATCTGAGGGGACACAGATGGCCTCCTGGACCCACAAGTATATATCAATATTTAATTTATTATTTAGTATTTAATTTTAAAAAATAAATAAATCATTTTTTTAATTAATATTTTATTCAATTATTTAATAATTATTTTAATAAATAAATAAAATAAATTTAATAAATAAATATTTATTATTTAATATGGAACTGAAAACTTATTTAATATGCAACTGAAAACTCACACCCCAGAAGTGACTCGAACCCATACTGCCAGGAGCAACGCAACTGGCATGTACACGATGCATTAATCCGCTTAACATATGTCAAGATTGGAATATGTATGATTGGAATCATACTTTTAAATTAAATTAATGTAAATTGATTGGAATATGTATGATTGGAATGAAACATATTGCAATCAATTTACATAAATAAACATTCACTAATATATTCTTTTAAAATGGACACAAGCGGATTAAGGCGTCCTGTACATACCAGTTGCGTTGCTCCTGGCAGTATGGGTTCGAGTCACTTTTAGGGTGTGAGTATTCAGTTTGCAGTTTTTGAGTTGAGTTTGCTATTGCATCAACTGAGATTCGATCGGGGACCATTAGCATTATAGCCAACGAACTCTCTCCGTTTAGACGGTAGGCCTCCAGTTTGTGTGTGTGTGTGTGTGTGTGTGTTTGTGTTAGAGAGAAATAGATGTAGTAGATATAAAAAAGAAAAAAATACATATATTTGATAGGCGGGTTCCAAGAGCTAATAACTCGATTCTGCTGATACATATAATAAATACAAAGAGAAAATAAATACACACACACACACACACACACACACGTTAATTGATAATGGACTGTTTTGTGTGCGTATCCATGTGTACTATTGTCAAGACCGACAGACACGTGAAGCTATGTGTGTTTATGTGTACCTGTAATTGAACTGACATGTGTACGGTAATTATCTGTATGTGTCCATTTTAAAGGTACACATTAGTGAATGTTTATTTATGTAAATTGATTGACATATGTACGTGTGCCCGCAATTAGTATTACTGTAATTTATATGGTTAAAATTTATACGATTGAATGACATAATTTCCCATTATTGTCACATTTTTTATTACATGTCTACTATTGTCAAGATCGACAGACACGTCCAGCTATGAGTGTTTATGTGTACCAGTAATTGATATGACATGTGTACTGTAACTATCTGCATGTATCCATTTTAAAGGAATATATTAGTGAATGTCTATTTATGTAAATTGATTGGAATATGTATGTGGACGCTCGGTTAGTGTTACTGTAATTTATATGGTTAACGTTTGAATGACATAGTTTCCCCTCATTGTCACATTTTTTGTTACTATTTCGCTGCTCACTCTCTCTGAATCCCGTGGACTAATTTTGCTCACGTGTGTTTGTTTAGGGTACGGTAACCAAATGCTTTTTACACAAAAATTTTCAACTATTTGCTAAGAAACATTTCAAAAGATCATCTAAGTTTCTAATATGTATTCATTTTCCTAACATACAAGTCAATCAGACAGTACCTTACCTCAGTCAGAAAAACTTTTCTTACTATATCTCGCAACGTCTTTTGCTTATATATCCTATCTTAAAAAAATAAATACTTAAATTCATAACTGCCAACTCCGAAGCCTTCAAGGCCACCAAACATCATTCCTTTCCATTAACCTCTCCCAAATACTCTTTTGCACCAATACACAAACTAGGGGGCTTTATAGCTGAGTGGACGTCGCTCTCGACTCGTAATCCTAGCTCATGCCATTTCCCGGTGATGGAACAAACGGAAATCAGCAGAGTTTCTATCATTCTGATGCCCCTGTTACCTAGCAGTAAATATGTACCTGGGCGTTAGACAGCTGTTACGGGCGGCTTCCTGGATGTGTGTGTGTGGAATAATTTTTATTAGTTAGTAATAATTGATTGATTGACAGTTGAGAGGCGGGCCGAAAGAGGAGAGCTCAACACTCGCAAGCACAGCTAGGTGAACACAACTACATAAATACTAACCAACCACGATCTCGACAATCCACTACACACGCAACCCGTTCCCCCCCCCCCCCCAACTCCCTAAATCTCTCTAACTAAGTAATTAAAAAATTAAAACAAATCAATTAATACACCAAAAATACTAACTATAAATACAGGCACCAAATTTGAGACATACAGCGACTCCAGCGTGGTCTAGTCGGAAGAGAACGAGTTCTCATCTGGATAGATTGCGATCGAGCCTGTCGGAACGGTTGTGTAACTGCAGGACACAAATATTTGTGTGTCCCCTCCTGTAGCTGCCTCTGTTTCGACAGGTTCCCTGGATAGCTAGAATTGACCTGGCCCTTGGAAAGTGGGGAAGGGGTGAAATCCGTTGGGCCCACGGATGGATACCTTGGATCCATGGACTTAGGGCAGGTCTAATCACCTGGGATTCGAACCCACGGTGGGAATAAGGGAGGAGATTTGGGGAGGGGGGGGGGAGGAAGGATTGTTCCAGGAACCAAACCTCACATAAACCCGGACACTTACACACTCACACACCCTCACCCGAACACTCACAGGGACACTCACACACACCCATAGACTGTGATAAGGGAGACCATCTGAGGGGACACAGATGGCCTCGTGGACCCACAGGTATAACCGGACACACACTCACCCGGACACTCACAGGGGCACTCACATTCACCCGGACACTCACAGGGATATACACACTCACACACAGACACACATCCATAGACACAAACTGTGATAAGGGAGACCATCTGAGGGGACACAGATGGCCTCCTGGACCCACAAGTATATATCAATATTTAATTTATTATTTAGTATTTAATTTTAAAAAATAAATAAATCATTTTTTTAATTAATATTTTATTCAATTATTTAATAATTATTTTAATAAATAAATAAAATAAATTTAATAAATAAATATTTATTATTTAATATGGAACTGAAAACTTATTTAATATGCAACTGAAAACTCACACCCCAGAAGTGACTCGAACCCATACTGCCAGGAGCAACGCAACTGGCATGTACACGATGCATTAATCCGCTTAACATATGTCAAGATTGGAATATGTATGATTGGAATCATACTTTTAAATTAAATTAATGTAAATTGATTGGAATATGTATGATTGGAATGAAACATATTGCAATCAATTTACATAAATAAACATTCACTAATATATTCTTTTAAAATGGACACAAGCGGATTAAGGCGTCCTGTACATACCAGTTGCGTTGCTCCTGGCAGTATGGGTTCGAGTCACTTTTAGGGTGTGAGTATTCAGTTTGCAGTTTTTGAGTTGAGTTTGCTATTGCATCAACTGAGATTCGATCGGGGACCATTAGCATTATAGCCAACGAACTCTCTCCGTTTAGACGGTAGGCCTCCAGTTTGTGTGTGTGTGTGTGTGTGTGTGTTTGTGTTAGAGAGAAATAGATGTAGTAGATATAAAAAAGAAAAAAATACATATATTTGATAGGCGGGTTCCAAGAGCTAATAACTCGATTCTGCTGATACATATAATAAATACAAAGAGAAAATAAATACACACACACACACACACACACACACGTTAATTGATAATGGACTGTTTTGTGTGCGTATCCATGTGTACTATTGTCAAGACCGACAGACACGTGAAGCTATGTGTGTTTATGTGTACCTGTAATTGAACTGACATGTGTACGGTAATTATCTGTATGTGTCCATTTTAAAGGTACACATTAGTGAATGTTTATTTATGTAAATTGATTGACATATGTACGTGTGCCCGCAATTAGTATTACTGTAATTTATATGGTTAAAATTTATACGATTGAATGACATAATTTCCCATTATTGTCACATTTTTTATTACATGTCTACTATTGTCAAGATCGACAGACACGTCCAGCTATGAGTGTTTATGTGTACCAGTAATTGATATGACATGTGTACTGTAACTATCTGCATGTGTCCATTTTAAAGGAATATATTAGTGAATGTCTATTTATGTAAATTGATTGGAATATGTATGTGGACGCTCGGTTAGTGTTACTGTAATTTATATGGTTAACGTTTGAATGACATAGTTTCCCCTCATTGTCACATTTTTTGTTACTATTTCGCTGCTCACTCTCTCTGAATCCCGTGGACTAATTTTGCTCACGTGTGTTTGTTTAGGGTACGGTAACCAAATGCTTTTTACACAAAAATTTTCAACTATTTGCTAAGAAACATTTCAAAAGATCATCTAAGTTTCTAATATGTATTCATTTTCCTAACATACAAGTCAATCAGACAGTACCTTACCTCAGTCAGAAAAACTTTTCTTACTATATCTCGCAACGTCTTTTGCTTATATATCCTATCTTAAAAAAATAAATACTTAAATTCATAACTGCCAACTCCGAAGCCTTCAAGGCCACCAAACATCATTCCTTTCCATTAACCTCTCCCAAATACTCTTTTGCACCAATACACAAACTAGGGGGCTTTATAGCTGAGTGGACGTCGCTCTCGACTCGTAATCCTAGCTCATGCCATTTCCCGGTGATGGAACAAACGGAAATCAGCAGAGTTTCTATCATTCTGATGCCCCTGTTACCTAGCAGTAAATATGTACCTGGGCGTTAGACAGCTGTTACGGGCGGCTTCCTGGATGTGTGTGTGTGGAATAATTTTTATTAGTTAGTAATAATTGATTGATTGACAGTTGAGAGGCGGGCCGAAAGAGGAGAGCTCAACACTCGCAAGCACAGCTAGGTGAACACAACTACATAAATACTAACCAACCACGATCTCGACAATCCACTACACACGCAACCCGTTCCCCCCCCCCCCCCCAACTCCCTAAATCTCTCTAACTAAGTAATTAAAAAATTAAAACAAATCAATTAATACACCAAAAATACTAACTATAAATACAGGCACCAAATTTGAGACATACAGCGACTCCAGCGTGGTCTAGTCGGAAGAGAACGAGTTCTCATCTGGATAGATTGCGATCGAGCCTGTCGGAACGGTTGTGTAACTGCAGGACACAAATATTTGTGTGTCCCCTCCTGTAGCTGCCTCTGTTTCGACAGGTTCCCTGGATAGCTAGAATTGACCTGGCCCTTGGAAAGTGGGGAAGGGGTGAAATCCGTTGGGCCCACGGATGGATACCTTGGATCCATGGACTTAGGGCAGGTCTAATCACCTGGGATTCGAACCCACGGTGGGAATAAGGGAGGAGATTTGGGGAGGGGGGGGGAGGAAGGATTGTTCCAGGAACCAAACCTCACATAAACCCGGACACTTACACACTCACACACCCTCACCCGAACACTCACAGGGACACTCACACACACCCATAGACTGTGATAAGGGAGACCATCTGAGGGGACACAGATGGCCTCGTGGACCCACAGGTATAACCGGACACACACTCACCCGGACACTCACAGGGGCACTCACATTCACCCGGACACTCACAGGGATATACACACTCACACACAGACACACATCCATAGACACAAACTGTGATAAGGGAGACCATCTGAGGGGACACAGATGGCCTCCTGGACCCACAAGTATATATCAATATTTAATTTATTATTTAGTATTTAATTTTAAAAAATAAATAAATCATTTTTTTAATTAATATTTTATTCAATTATTTAATAATTATTTTAATAAATAAATAAATTAAATTTAATAAATAAATATTTATTATTTAATATGGAACTGAAAACTTATTTAATATGCAACTGAAAACTCACACCCCAGAAGTGACTCGAACCCATACTGCCAGGAGCAACGCAACTGGCATGTACACGATGCATTAATCCGCTTAACATATGTCAAGATTGGAATATGTATGATTGGAATCATACTTTTAAATTAAATTTATGTAAATTGATTGGAATATGTATGATTGGAATGAAACATATTGCAATCAATTTACATAAATAAACATTCACTAATATATTCTTTTAAAATGGACACAAGCGGATTAAGGCGTCCTGTACATACCAGTTGCGTTGCTCCTGGCAGTATGGGTTCGAGTCACTTTTAGGGTGTGAGTATTCAGTTTGCAGTTTTTGAGTTGAGTTTGCTATTGCATCAACTGAGATTCGATCGGGGACCATTAGCATTATAGCCAACGAACTCTCTCCGTTTAGACGGTAGGCCTCCAGTTTGTGTGTGTGTGTGTGTGTGTGTGTTTGTGTTAGAAAGAAATAGATGTAGTAGATATAAAAAAGAAAAAAATACATATATTTGATAGTCGGGTTCCAAGAGCTAATAACTCGATTCTGCTGATACATATAGTAAATACAAAGAGAAAATAAATACACACACACACACACACACACACACAGAGCAGAAGGGTGGGCAGACTGCATATTTTTGGATTGTCAGAAAGCCTTTGATACAGTGCCACACAAGAGGCTAGTGCGAAAGTTGGAGATGCAGGCTGGAGTGAGAGGGAAGGTACTCCGGTGGATAGAGGAATACCTAAGCAACAGGAGACAACGAGTCTGTGTGAGGGGTGAGGTCTCAGATTGGCGAGACGTCACAAGTGGAGTCCCGCAGGGGTCAGTCCTTGGACCTATACTGTTTCTGGTATATGTAAATGATCTCCCAGAGGGTATAGATTCGTTCCTGTCAATGTTTGCCGACGATGCAAAAATTATGAGGAGGATTGAAACAGAGGATGATAGTAGGAGGCTACAAGATGACCTGGATAGACTGAGTGAATGGTCCAACAAATGGCTGTTGAAGTTCAACCCGAGTAAATGCAAAGTAATGAAACTAGGCAGTGGAAACAGGAGGCCAGACACAGGATACAGAATAGGAGATGAAGTACTTAATGAAACAGACAGAGAGAAAGATCTAGGAGTTGATATCACACCAAACCTGTCTCCTGAAGCCCACATAAAGAGAATAACGTCTGCGGCATATGCGAGGCTGGCTAACATCAGAACGGCGTTCAGGAACCTGTGTAAGGAATCATTCAGAATCTTGTACACCACATATGTAAGACCAATCCTGGAGTATGCGGCCCCAGCATGGAGCCCGTACCTTGTCAAGCACAAGACGAAGCTGGAAAAAGTCCAAAGGTATGCTACTAGACTAGTCCCAGAACTAAGAGGCATGAGTTATGAGGAAAGGCTGCGGGAAATGCACCTCACGACACTGGAAGACAGAAGAGTAAGGGGGGACATGATCACAACCTACAAAATCCTCAGGGGAATCGACCGGGTAAACAAGGACGAACTTTTCAACACTGGTGGGACGCGAACAAGGGGACACAGGTGGAAGCTGAGTACCCAAATGAGCCACAGAGACGTTAGAAAGAACTTTTTCAGTGTCAGAGTAGTTAGCAAATGGAATGCATTAGGAAGTGATGTGGTGGAGGCTGACTCCATTCACAGTTTCAAATGTAGATATGATAGAGCCCAATAGGCTCAGGAATCTGTACACCAGTTGATTGACGGTTGAGAGGCGGGACCAAAGAGCCAGAGCTCAACCCCCGCAAGCACAATTAGGTGAGTACAATTAGGTGAGTACACACGTTAATTGATAATGGACTGTTTTGTGTGCGTATCCATGTGTACTATTGTCAAGACCGACAGACACGTGAAGCTATGTGTGTTTATGTGTACCTGTAATTGAACTGACATGTGTACGGTAATTATCTGTATGTGTCCATTTTAAAGGTACACATTAGTGAATGTTTATTTATGTAAATTGATTGACATATGTACGTGTGCCCGCAATTAGTATTACTGTAATTTATATGGTTAAAATTTTTACGATTGAATGACATAATTTCCCATTATTGTCACATTTTTTATTACATGTCTACTATTGTCAAGATCGACAGACACGTCCAGCTATGAGTGTTTATGTGTACCAGTAATTGATATGACATGTGTACTGTAACTATCTGCATGTGTCCATTTTAAAGGAATATATTAGTGAATGTCTATTTATGTAAATTGATTGGAATATGTATGTGGACGCTCGGTTAGTGTTACTGTAATTTATATGGTTAACGTTTGAATGACATAGTTTCCCCTCATTGTCACATTTTTTGTTACTATTTCGCTGCTCACTCTCTCTGAATCCCGTGGACTAATTTTGCTCACGTGTGTTTGTTTAGGGTACGGTAACCAAATGCTTTTTACACAAAAATTTTCAACTATTTGCTAAGAAACATTTCAAAAGATCATCTAAGTTTCTAATATGTATTCTTTTTCCTAACATACAAGTCAATCAGACAGTACCTTACCTCAGTCAGAAAAACTTTTCTTACTATATCTCGCAACGTCTTTTGCTTATATATCCTATCTTAAAAAAATAAATACTTAAATTCATAACTGCCAACTCCAAAGCCTTCAAGGCCACCAAACATCATTCCTTTCCATTAACCTCTCCCAAATACTCTTTTGCACCAATACACAAACTAGGGGGCTTTATAGCTGAGTGGACGTCGCTCTCGACTCGTAATCCTAGCTCATGCCATTTCCCGGTGATGGAACAAACGGAAATCAGCAGAGTTTCTATCATTCTGATGCCCCTGTTACCTAGCAGTAAATATGTACCTGGGCGTTAGACAGCTGTTACGGGCGGCTTCCTGGATGTGTGTGTGTGGAATAATTTTTATTAGTTAGTAATAATTGATTGATTGACAGTTCAGAGGCGGGCCGAAAGAGGAGAGCTCAACCCTCGCAAGCACAACTAGGTGAACACAACTACATAAATACTAACCAACCACGATCTCGACAATCCACTACACACGCAACCCGTTCCCCCCCCCCCCAACTCCCTAAATCTCTCTAAGTAATTAAAAAATTAAAACAAATCAATTAATACACCAAAAATACTAACTATAAATACAGGCACCAAATTTGAGACATACAGCGACTCCAGCGTGGTCTAGTCGGAAGAGAACGAGTTCTCATCTGGATAGATTGCGATCGAGCCTGTCGGAACGGTTGTGTAACTGCAGGACACAAATATTTGTGTGTCCCCTCCTGTAGCTGCCTCTGTTTCGACAGGTTCCCTGGATAGCTAGAATTGACCTGGCCCTTGGAAAGTGGGGAAGGGGTGAAATCCGTTGGGCCTACGGATGGATACCTTGGATCCATGGACTTAGGGCAGGTCTAATCACCTGGGATTCGAACCCACGGTGGGAATAAGGGAGGAGATTTGGGGAGGGGGGGGAGGAAGGATTGTTCCAGGAACCAAACCTCACATAAACCCGGACACTCACACACTCACACACCCTCACCCGAACACTCACAGGGACACTCACACACACCCATAGACTGTGATAAGGGAGACCATCTGAGGGGACACAGATGGCCTCGTGGACCCACAGGTATAACCGGACACACACTCACCCGGACACTCACAGGGGCACTAACATTCACCCGAACACTCACAGGGATATACACACTCACACACAGACACACATCCATAGACACAAACTGTGATAAGGGAGACCATCTGAGGGGACACAGATGGCCTCCTGGACCCACAAGTATATATCAATATTTAATTTATTATTTAGTATTTAATTTTAAAAAATAAATAAATCATTTTTTTAATTAATATTTTATTCAATTATTTAATAATTATTTTAATAAATAAATAAATTAAATTTAATAAATAAATATTTATTATTTAATATGGAACTGAAAACTTATTTAATATGCAACTGAAAACTCACACCCCAGAAGTGACTCGAACCCATACTGCCAGGAGCAACGCAACTGGCATGTACACGATGCATTAATCCGCTTGACATATGTCAAGATTGGAATATGTATGATTGGAATCATACTTTTAAATTAAATTTATGTAAATTGATTGGAATATGTATGATTGGAATGAAACATATTGCAATCAATTTACATAAATAAACATTCACTAATATATTCTTTTAAAATGGACACAAGCGGATTAAGGCGTCCTGTACATACCAGTTGCGTTGCTCCTGGCAGTATGGGTTCGAGTCACTTTTAGGGTGTGAGTATTCAGTTTGCAGTTTTTGAGTTGAGTTTGCTATTGCATCAACTGAGATTCGATCGGGGACCATTAGCATTATAGCCAACGAACTCTCTCCGTTTAGACGGTAGGCCTCCAGTTTGTGTGTGTGTGTTTGTGTTAGAGAGAAATAGATGTAGTAGATATAAAAAAGAAAAAAATACATATATTTGATAGGCGGGTTCCAAGAGCTAATAACTCGATTCTGCTGATACATATAGTAAATACAAAGAGAAAATAAATACACACACACACACACACACGTTAATTGATAATGGACTGTTTTGTGTGCGTATCCATGTGTACTATTGTCAAGACCGACAGACACGTGAAGCTATGTGTGTTTATGTGTACCTGTAATTGAACTGACATGTGTACGGTAATTATCTGTATGTGTCCATTTTAAAGGTACACATTAGTGAATGTTTATTTATGTAAATTGATTGACATATGTACGTGTGCCCGCAATTAGTATTACTGTAATTTATATGGTTAAAATTTTTACGATTGAATGACATAATTTCCCATTATTGTCACATTTTTTATTACATGTCTACTATTGTCAAGATCGACAGACACGTCCAGCTATGAGTGTTTATGTGTACCAGTAATTGATATGACATGTGTACTGTAACTATCTGCATGTGTCCATTTTAAAGGAATATATTAGTGAATGTCTATTTATGTAAATTGATTGGAATATGTATGTGGACGCTCGGTTAGTGTTACTGTAATTTATATGGTTAACGTTTGAATGACATAGTTTCCCCTCATTGTCACATTTTTTGTTACTATTTCGCTGCTCACTCTCTCTGAATCCCGTGGACTAATTTTGCTCACGTGTGTTTGTTTAGGGTACGGTAACCAAATGCTTTTTACACAAAAATTTTCAACTATTTGCTAAGAAACATTTCAAAAGATCATCTAAGTTTCTAATATGTATTCTTTTTCCTAACATACAAGTCAATCAGACAGTACCTTACCTCAGTCAGAAAAACTTTTCTTACTATATCTCGCAACGTCTTTTGCTTATATATCCTATCTTAAAAAAATAAATACTTAAATTCATAACTGCCAACTCCAAAGCCTTCAAGGCCACCAAACATCATTCCTTTCCATTAACCTCTCCCAAATACTCTTTTGCACCAATACACAAACTAGGGGGCTTTATAGCTGAGTGGACGTCGCTCTCGACTCGTAATCCTAGCTCATGCCATTTCCCGGTGATGGAACAAACGGAAATCAGCAGAGTTTCTATCATTCTGATGCCCCTGTTACCTAGCAGTAAATATGTACCTGGGCGTTAGACAGCTGTTACGGGCGGCTTCCTGGATGTGTGTGTGTGGAATAATTTTTATTAGTTAGTAATAATTGATTGATTGACAGTTCAGAGGCGGGCCGAAAGAGGAGAGCTCAACCCTCGCAAGCACAACTAGGTGAACACAACTACATAAATACTAACCAACCACGATCTCGACAATCCACTACACACGCAACCCGTTCCCCCCCCCCCCCAACTCCCTAAATCTCTCTAAGTAATTAAAAAATTAAAACAAATCAATTAATACACCAAAAATACTAACTATAAATACAGGCACCAAATTTGAGACATACAGCGACTCCAGCGTGGTCTAGTCGGAAGAGAACGAGTTCTCATCTGGATAGATTGCGATCGAGCCTGTCGGAACGGTTGTGTAACTGCAGGACACAAATATTTGTGTGTCCCCTCCTGTAGCTGCCTCTGTTTCGACAGGTTCCCTGGATAGCTAGAATTGACCTGGCCCTTGGAAAGTGGGGAAGGGGTGAAATCCGTTGGGCCTACGGATGGATACCTTGGATCCATGGACTTAGGGCAGGTCTAATCACCTGGGATTCGAACCCACGGTGGGAATAAGGGAGGAGATTTGGGGAGGGGGGGGAGGAAGGATTGTTCCAGGAACCAAACCTCACATAAACCCGGACACTCACACACTCACACACCCTCACCCGAACACTCACAGGGACACTCACACACACCCATAGACTGTGATAAGGGAGACCATCTGAGGGGACACAGATGGCCTCGTGGACCCACAGGTATAACCGGACACACACTCACCCGGACACTCACAGGGGCACTAACATTCACCCGAACACTCACAGGGATATACACACTCACACACAGACACACATCCATAGACACAAACTGTGATAAGGGAGACCATCTGAGGGGACACAGATGGCCTCCTGGACCCACAAGTATATATCAATATTTAATTTATTATTTAGTATTTAATTTTAAAAAATAAATAAATCATTTTTTTAATTAATATTTTATTCAATTATTTAATAATTATTTTAATAAATAAATAAATTAAATTTAATAAATAAATATTTATTATTTAATATGGAACTGAAAACTTATTTAATATGCAACTGAAAACTCACACCCCAGAAGTGACTCGAACCCATACTGCCAGGAGCAACGCAACTGGCATGTACACGATGCATTAATCCGCTTGACATATGTCAAGATTGGAATATGTATGATTGGAATCATACTTTTAAATTAAATTTATGTAAATTGATTGGAATATGTATGATTGGAATGAAACATATTGCAATCAATTTACATAAATAAACATTCACTAATATATTCTTTTAAAATGGACACAAGCGGATTAAGGCGTCCTGTACATACCAGTTGCGTTGCTCCTGGCAGTATGGGTTCGAGTCACTTTTAGGGTGTGAGTATTCAGTTTGCAGTTTTTGAGTTGAGTTTGCTATTGCATCAACTGAGATTCGATCGGGGACCATTAGCATTATAGCCAACGAACTCTCTCCGTTTAGACGGTAGGCCTCCAGTTTGTGTGTGTGTGTTTGTGTTAGAGAGAAATAGATGTAGTAGATATAAAAAAGAAAAAAATACATATATTTGATAGGCGGGTTCCAAGAGCTAATAACTCGATTCTGCTGATACATATAGTAAATACAAAGAGAAAATAAATACACACACACACACACACACGTTAATTGATAATGGACTGTTTTGTGTGCGTATCCATGTGTACTATTGTCAAGACCGACAGACACGTGAAGCTATGTGTGTTTATGTGTACCTGTAATTGAACTGACATGTGTACGGTAATTATCTGTATGTGTCCATTTTAAAGGTACACATTAGTGAATGTTTATTTATGTAAATTGATTGACATATGTACGTGTGCCCGCAATTAGTATTACTGTAATTTATATGGTTAAAATTTATACGATTGAATGACATAATTTCCCATTATTGTCACATTTTTTATTACATGTCTACTATTGTCAAGATCGACAGACACGTCCAGCTATGAGTGTTTATGTGTACCAGTAATTGATATGACATGTGTACTGTAACTATCTGCATGTGTCCATTTTAAAGGAATATATTAGTGAATGTCTATTTATGTAAATTGATTGGAATATGTATGTGGACGCTCGGTTAGTGTTACTGTAATTTATATGGTTAACGTTTGAATGACATAGTTTCCCCTCATTGTCACATTTTTTGTTACTATTTCGCTGCTCACTCTCTCTGAATCCCGTGGACTAATTTTGCTCACGTGTGTTTGTTTAGGGTACGGTAACCAAATGCTTTTTACACAAAAATTTTCAACTATTTGCTAAGAAACATTTCAAAAGATCATCTAAGTTTCTAATATGTATTCATTTTCCTAACATACAAGTCAATCAGACAGTACCTTACCTCAGTCAGAAAAACTTTTCTTACTATATCTCGCAACGTCTTTTGCTTATATATCCTATCTTAAAAAAATAAATACTTAAATTCATAACTGCCAACTCCGAAGCCTTCAAGGCCACCAAACATCATTCCTTTCCATTAACCTCTCCCAAATACTCTTTTGCACCAATACACAAACTAGGGGGCTTTATAGCTGAGTGGACGTCGCTCT